>NC_047132.1:4123401-4423401 GCF_009829125.3 Periophthalmus magnuspinnatus
TGTCGTACCACATATGCCCTCCCAGTCCTCTAGTCTCTGTAAGAGGATCCCATGATTCACAGTGTCAAAGGCAGCACTCAGATATAACAGGATCAAGACTGAGATTTGCCTGCATCAGTGTTCAGTCGAATGTCATTTGTCACCTTGATAAGAGCAGTCTCAGTGCTGTGGTGGGGTCTAAAACCTGACTGGAAAACATCATAGGACTTGTTCATTTCAATAAGCTGTTGGTAAACAACTTTTTCAAGGACTTTGCGTAAAAACGGCAGATTTGAGATTGGTCAGGAATTGTTCAGCACTAAGGCCTCAAGCCTGCTCTTCTTTAGAAGAGGCTTGATAACCACAGTTTTCAAAGCTCTTGAGAATATTTCAGATGTTAAGTATGCAAGTGAGTGGTGACAACAAACTGTTGAGCACAGACTTTAGAAATCTAGTGGGTAACACATCGAGGCAGCATGTAGATGAACTGGTGACGATCTCTTTGACAGTTTGGTCATTTACAAACGTGTGTGTACCTGGCCCCTCCATAGAACTGCATGTTCACTGTCTGTATGTCCACCTCACAGTACACAGAGGACACAGAGGGATGTCCCGAGCTGTCCCTGTCCAAGCCCAGGAAAGAACGCAGGGACAGGTCAAATATGGCCATGTCAAATGTCCCTCCATCATGACTGCACACAAGGACAAGGAAAGAGGTCTATGACATTGTGCAGATAAAACAGTAATGACAAGAGCTGATTGTAAAGTGCGTGTGAAAAGTATTTAATAACACATGAAATATAGAACAAACCTAACCATATAAAGGCCTAGAAGAGATCCAACCCCTAGAGAATATAATTAACAGCATTAGATGTCATAATTAATATAATTAATCATTTCTTGCCTATATTTTCTACTTTTCTTTTATTTTTAGTGAATTTTAGTGAATTTTAGAGAAGTTTATCATTTTACTTTTGCCACGCCCCTTTTTTAGTTGACCCTGTTCAAAATGGTTCAAAATCAGCCACAGGGACTATGATGTCTAGTCTAGCTCCCACCTAAATGTTTGTTATAGGTGTGAATGATCTGAGCAGAAAGGCTTAGACTTCACGTTCCAGACACACTCCCTCCAGCGGATCCTCCAAAGGCTAAGCTTCAAATAAGAAGCTGATATTTGACAGAATAAAAAGCATAACTTTAACCTAGACATGTATGATGATATTTTGGTCATAAGATGTGCTCTGAAACACTTGACCACTGAGATAGTTCCTGATTCAGAATGATTCAGAATATTTACCACAAGAGTCAATGTGAACACACAATAAAACAATGAATTGAAATTCAACAATATCTCCTCTTTTTTCTTAAAAAACTCCTGAAGTATCTCAAGTGTCTTAAGCTTCTATCAACAAAGTTGAAGTAATATTACATTTTGATGAAAATGCAAATCAACTGTAAATTAAATCAAATGAAAATTAAAAGGAGGAAGAATCACCACATGACCAATTACTCAATAAGTGGTTTCTAGACTGTGATACAGTCATGGGGACAAGAGCCAGTTTTCCCTATTTATTAAATGGTATCTTCTATCTTCTATCTGTATGTCCCATAGAGTTCTGTAGGCCCCTGCCCTCCATCTAGAATGTGAATGCAACTCCTAGAAAACCCTATTCAGCAATGTCCCTCTAAAATACATATATTATATATTTACTGTGCTATCCAAACATATTAAATTCTAGTGGTCCATCCTATAATAGTGCACTCACATGGCCCCCAGGTGTGTGCTCCAGTCCCCGGTCAGGGCCATACTGAGTCCACTCACAGACAGGTCCAGTCCAGATACTGGAGGACTGAAGTGCACCTCGGGTTCCGGGAAGTCCAACTTGGTTATATGCATACTGAAGCACACACATAGAATAACAGTCGGATTCACTCTCAACTCTGAAAGAGAATGTGTTGTTGTGGCAGTGGGCCATTTACAGTTGTTAATCATACTATTAATTATATCACCATTTGACCCGCCTCTGCATCCTCTGCTCCATCTGACCCACTCCTCTGCCCCATCTGACCCTCTCCTCTGCTCCATCTGACCCTCTCCTCTGCTCCATCTGACCCACTCCTCTACCCCATCTGACCCTCTCCTCTGCTCCATATGACCCTCTCCTCTGTATCCTCTGCCCCATCTGACCCTCTCCTCTGCCCCATCTGACCCTCTCCTCTGCTCCATCTGACCCTCTCCTCTACTCCAGCTGACCCTCTCCTCTACTCCATCTGACCCTCCCCTCTGTATCCTCTGCTCCATCTGACCCTCTCCTCTGTATTCTCTGCTCCATCTGACCCTCTAACTTCATATCCTCTTTCTCTACTCACAGATCTTGATATGTTCTTATGCAGCTTCCTAAAATGTGTTTATTTTTCCCTCTTATACGTTGTCTGCCTCCTGTGTAGCATGTTACTTCTGCTTGAGTACTTGTTGATAATGAGACTATTTTTGGCCCTTCCTACATAGAACATGGCCTTACCCAGACAGAGTGTAGTGAATGCCCATGACGTGGCCCCTCACATCGGTAAGCTCCATTTGATCCAATTTATCCTGAATCACTCCTGCTGCAAAGTGTCGCACTGAAAAGCACAGGAAGAAGGAAGTTTTGAAGGGACTATATATAACTTTTTCAATCTTATGATATTGTATCCTCATCAGAAACACTGGCTCCCTGTTTGGGAGTGAGACAAAACAACATGTATACTGCTAATCATAATAAAAATGGAAGACAATAATTAGTGTAATCATAATAATCACCAACAATGGTTGCCATTATACAAACTGACACATTTTTTTTCAGAGAGAGATGCAAGAGCAGTTTTCTACACACAGATTGGTATTTAATCATGTCATTTAGGCTCCAAACTGCACAGCATTAGTTATATAATTAGAAAACACTGCATTTGTGTTGTGGTAAGTGAGTGTGGAACAAACATTAAGCTAATGAGCGTGTTTTTAACACTATAATATAATGGAGCTAAGTATTCACCCTCCAAAGCAACATGATATTAAGGGGTTATCCATCTTAATGAAGAAATGTGCAATATTCAGAACATAACAGTGTATTGACATATGTTAAAAAGTCCATGTTAATGCCAGCCATTGTTTTTCATGATGAAGTTATTGTATATGTGAGAAAGGCTTACCTGTCTGAAGGCCTTTATCAGTCAGAGCCAGTTGGATTGCAGGGTTTTCTCCACAGATGCATGAGACCAGAGCGAGTGACCACAGGACAATGTACAGCATCTTTAGAGAGGTTTTTTTTTTATTTATTTTTTTTTTTTTTTATGTTAGGACAATATATTTAAACATTTTTAGACTCAGTGTCATGGAGATGGTCAAACTTTATACTATAATTGGACCATGGCCATTTACTATTGTTACATTCATAATAATCTTTTCCTTTTAATATATCATAGATTTGAAATGACAGAGAAGTATTTGCTCAAGTAAAAATTAACATAATGAGTACTATTTACAGATATTGCCAACACCACTATTACTACCAAATACGACTTTACTATTACTTTTACTTTTACCAAATACAACTTTACTATTACTTTTACTACAACTACTACTACTTCCTACTGCTACTTTCATACTTGAAATCACCACAAATTGACCAGAAAGAATTTAGCAGTGTAGGACAGTTTGAAGGAAGTTGTTAAATCGGAACTCTTCATTTAAGCTGCTTGTTCTATCTTTATCCTGTCAGAATATAAGAGCATATAAATAAGATGCATACATGCATGTTGCAGTTGTAGTCTATAAGATGACCGTGCTGCTGCGTGTGCGTTTCTCCTCTGTCAGGCTGTTGTGTTGCTGTGTGGTTTCGCCAGAGGCACTTCCTAGTTTAGTCACTAATGAAACTTACCCGACTTGAAACAAAAAAACTTTTTCATCCCGTGAATAGAAACTGAAAAAGGGCTGAGCTTTAGAAAATCCGCAAGACAAGATGTTATAGTGTTTATTCAGCTCATCACTATCAGCTCTTTATCCATTCTTCATAATTCAGAACATCATTTAGAACTGCCAAAAATAAAAACAAACTCAAATAAAACTTTAAGAGCCTTCAAAATGGCGCGCATAAAAACAGGAAAACAGGGCTAAAAGCCCTGAATTTCTTTGTATGTGCTAATTAAGTAACGTCTATCAGTCAGTTGCTCTGTACCGTTTTTAAACTAGTTTGAGATACATTTTCATAACACCAGTATATTACAAGAGTTCATGGTTAGGCTCTGTCTGGTTCAGAGCCGGATCTTCGCTGCTCCGCCAATTGCGTAGGACCCAGCAGCTGTAAGGGGCCCCGCTCCTCCCGTCCTGAGGGTTTATCATTCATGTCTCATGTCTGTCTGTCTCTAATTATGACAAAACGGGCGTGGTTTGCTCCTCTGCGTAAATATAATGATCTGTTTGGTGAAATGTGTTTGTACAATATACCACATTGTCCCTCGCCAATCCCACACACACACATACATTCACACACACACACACACACACATCCAACCATATCCACACACACATATCCACATATACATATCCACACACATATCCACACACATATCCACACATATCTACGCACACATATCCACATACACATATCCACACACATATATCCACACACATATTCACACACACATATATCCACACACACATATCCACGCACATATATCCACACACATATTCACACACACATATATCCACACATACATATCCACACATACATATCCACACACACGTATATCCACCCCTACATATCCACACACACATATATCCACACACACATATATCCACACATACATGTCAAATGTGTATCATGTGTAATCTTTAGCATTAGCTAATGGCAATCTGCGCCCCCCGACCACTACCAATCATCACGCACACGCACTTGGGTGAAGTGTCTTGCCTAAGGACACAGTGACAGAAATTGGTCTGAGTGGGACTCCATCCTCCAACCTTCGGGTTGCGGGACCAAAGCTCTAACCACTGAGCCACTGTTGCAGAATGACTGTCTCACTGTACAATCATGTACACTGTGTTCTTAGTTTCCAGTGTGTGTTTGTTTACATTTTGAAGTATGTGTGTGTTTGTTGATTGTTTGCAGTGTGTGGTTTGTAAATATATATTTATTTTGACCCATAGCACTTGTTTTGACTGTATTTTATATATAAATATACATTTTATATTGTGTTTTGATATGATATATAAATGTACAGTAATAGAGCAGCTGGGTGTGCAGATACAGATTCCTCTCAGTGTGAGCTTTCAGTAGAGCCCTCACTGATGTCTGTGGGTTGAAACATTCAAAAGTTATTGCTCTTTTTCCAAACGTTCTCCAAATGTCTTCATTGGGATAGGTTTGGAGAGGCCTGGACTTACTGATGATAAAATGATTGTAAAACTCTCATTTTTATAGGTATTGACCTCAAATTTGAAATGTAGGTGGTCAACAATCTTGTCAGTTGAGGTATCGTGTATTTTTGTCCCCAGCTCCCTACTGCAGCTTTCTACACCTTCATTTTCACAAATTTTTTTTGGCAAGTATGAGAAAAAAAAAAGTTTGACGTGTGTTCCAAAGTGTATAAATGCTCAGCAGACAAACTTACAGTGATTCTGACACCTGTGGGTAAAACTATAGGGTGTTACCTTTACAAAGACCCCAAACTTGTGCATTTACTACTGAGGGTTCAATAATGGTGATTATTTTAATTTGGAGAGGTCAGAACAAAGGCAATTTCACCAAAATGACCCGGAATGCTAAGGGGTTAATGTTTTCTTGATGTCAGTGCAGAGGTTAATCACACTATAATAAAGACATGGTCCTATTTATATTGAGTAGGTCTAAATCAATGTTATGTTGAAATTATTCATCTGGAAGCCAGCCTAGATAAGACAGAGTACATAAATCTCATTTGCTAAAGTATCTATAGCATTAAGACTTTCCTGGTGAGGTCCTCCGCCCCCACTGTCTCATGGGGTTAATACAGATACTAATATGAGATAATATGCATCATGTTGTGGCACGGGCATTATCACTTGAACTTGGGTGTAAAATGACCCTTCATACTTAGTGCATATCTTTGTTCAAATCTCTAAAAAGCGGATCTTGTCCATTTCTCTGTTCCTCCTTCTGTTCTATTCAAATACCTACAATCTTTAAAGACAAGGGAAGTGAGACTGAACCAAAAAGGACACACTTTTGAGGCTTTTCGCGCTCTTGCAGCCATTGGCCATGCACTTAGATTTAGTGTCTGGCGCCCTCTGCTGGTTACAACCCCATTTGTTTTTGACAGTAGAGTTACAAAAAGGCTAAGTTGATTTGAACTTAAAAATTGCTGCAAATTAGAAGACTAAATTCTAAAAGTGTTCATTTTATGTCCTTAGTGTAATGAGGAAATTATAATTATCGTTTGAAGCTTAAAGATGCACTGTGTAACTTTTCTGGTTCGGGGCTTGTTTCTGTGAAGATGTTACTTATTTACCTGGAATGTTACAAACTGTGACATTAAACTTATCTATTTTGCATTTATTCAATTACAGGTGTTTTATAGCTTAACATATGCCTTCAATAAACTGTAAGCAGGGTCACCTCTCCACAGATCTGATGTCACCTGCTTGTATTAATGGAGATAAGCATACTGTGGATGGTATATTGTGGAATATTCTAGGAAAAATCATAACAAGCAGACAAGCAAGTGGGAGAAGTTACACTGTGTACCTTTAAAGCCCAAAAGTTACCTTCAAGAGTTGTGGAAGCAGCAAGAAACACATTTGAATCACTGGCCATAAAATATTTGATTTATTTATCTCTTAATTCAACAAATAGTCTTTTTCTCACACACCATGATTAGATCCATTGAAATCACATTGAACAACTTCAAGAGGAGGAGTATATTATCAGACAAACTGTTTTCATCATAAAAACACAAGTAGGACCCACTGCTTCACTGAAAAAGTTCATCCAACATCTGTAACACTTGAAACACAGAAACCCAACAGGACCAAGATCTGACACAAAATAAAGAGATTTGTAAAGAGGTGCACAGGGCTCAAACTCCAGGTAAGGAACAGCAACATCTGGCTTCCCCCTGCTGTAAGATGACCCCTCATGATGGCCTGTATACCTCCAAGACCTGGCTGTGAGGAACTGTGAGAGTGAATTTTGGGGGACAGTTTTCTCAGTTCTTGTGATTGTGAAAATGTGATTATTAATAGTCAAGTAGGCAGAAAGTATTGTTTATGAAAACATTTATAAACCTCTAAAATACCATATGTCTTCTCAACTTACAGTATATACACTTTATCTTATACATATCCTTTTATAAACCTACATACCTTTATAGATTTTCTTAAGCACTCTTTTCTGAATGCTAAAATAGCTCCAACTCTTCAAAAGATAATCTGCTAACAATAATTACAGCACAATTTTATTGTGTATTGACACTATGATGATTTTACCAGAAAAACATCAATTTTTGTTTGGCACAACACTTCACCCCACTAGCCCACTTTGGACATTTATGTTTGTAGTTGCCCCAAGAAGGTCATCTGGCTCAATAGTAATTGCCAAAACAACCTGTGATTTCTTCACTTTGATTGAATGGGAGCTGTCTTATGATACAGGACATTAGGAGAAAACTCCCCACACCATGTGGCTGGTTGTGTCAGGAAGGACACCTGACATCTAAAACCTCCAAAATAACCTGTATGAATGTCCTGTAGTATTGTATGTCACATTTGTCCTCTTAGAGACACAGTATGGTGCTTAGAACTGGTGCATAGTTAAATTTCACATGTTGTCCGTCCCGTGTAGCCGTAGTAACTGTCCATGCTGCAGCCTGAGCCCTGTGCAGACAGAGTACCTCAAGTGGCTCTTTCACCTGTCATGTCTCCTCTGATATGTCCACAGTTTAACACAGACTTTATCTCCAGAGAAAACACTACACACACTGTACACACGCGCACAAAGCCACGGCCTCATGCACTTCCTCAGCAAATACTTTGTACTACGATACTATGATTTTTAGAGTCCCATTATTGCACATTATCACGAAGGCAAAATAAAAAGATGTACAATTCACACAAATATTTCCTCTTGATGATATATGATGATGACATGTTAATTTTCAACACTTTTTTTTAGTCTGGAAGATCGTACTTGAACGCCTCAATCAGCCCTTCAATGGAGTGTATGAGTCCGGAGATTGCACAAATTCCTCCCACGAAAAAGATTGCAACGTCGAAAAAAACGTGGTGCCAGAGAAGGTTCCTCCACTGCAGCTTGAGGTGGAAGAGGCTGGGGAGAAGGAAGGCCAACCCCGCTCCGGTCAAGCTCCCGGTCAGCCCCATCAGGAGGGCGAAGTGTGGGACAAAAACCGCCATGAGCAGCGTGAAGACTACCAGGGCCACCCTTAGTCCGAGTCCCCAGGTTTTGAGTTGCCCGTTAGGGCCGTAGCAGTCTGGGAACAGGGCCCTACCTCCGTCCTGGAAGAGCGATTTCTCCAGGACCTCCACAGCGGCAAAAAACGGCAACGGATAGGACAATAGAGCTTTAGCTACCAGGAAGAGATTGACTACCGCGCGGATGGAGTATGGGAGGTTGTCCGTGATGACTTCTTTGGTGGCATCGGCCCACGTGAGGTACGCCACCAATGCGAACAGACCTTTCAAGACACAAGCAGCGATGTGGGTCCAGTCCATCATACAGTGGAACTCACTGGGCCTCTGCATGTTGCCCTCCAGCGACGGCAAGAAGATCTGCGAGGTGTAGCTGAAGACAATGATCCCGATGGAGATGGGGAACTTCTTGACGTCGATGTAGAACTTGACCTTCTCCCAGGCCCACTCTCGAGCACGGGACAGGCAGTAGGCGATGACCAGGATGTTGATGACGAAATGAGCCAGGGTGCAGAGGAGGCTGAACTTGGACACGGCTTTGAGGTTCTTGAGGAATGCGCAAGGGAGCAGGGCGGCAGTGGCTACGACCGACCAGGCCTTCTGAGACACAGGAAAACCCGGGAAGCTGTTGTACATGAGGTTTCCGCTCACCACCACATAGAGGATGCAGGTCATGACCAGTTCGATGAGCTGGGCCACATTGACTACATGGCCGCCCAGTGTGGGGAAGCGGGGGGCGCAGCACGCGTTGGCGATGTCCACATAAGAGTCCCGCACGCGCACCTTGATGCCATCCTCGTTCTCCTCGTACAGGCAGGCAATCAGGATCTTGCCCGTGTAGCAGCAGACCACTGCAGCGAAGATGATGAGGAAGAGGCCCAGGTAGCCCCCGTGAAGGATGGCGTAGGGCAGGCCCAGCACGAACATGCCCTGTAGGGACAGAGGGGAGACCGTAAAACTGCAAGTTTTATGGCATTGGTAAAAAGGGGTAACACAACTCCACTCACAACCACATTTCAGATAGAGCTACTAAGCAGGAAATTGCTGAAGGATGTAAGAAAAAAGGGAGGGGGGGGGGGGGGGGGGGATAAATGCAGCAGCATGATGTTGCCACTGAAGGCAGCACACTCTGTTTTTGACCAGAAAGCTACAAATTTACCAGGTTTTCACCAAAACTGCAAAAAAGGTAATGGTAATATAGTGTTTAGTTCTACTTTTTGGTGCTTTTAATCATCCTTTCATCCTCCCTAAGCACTACAACACTCCAGATAATGACCTGAGATGTTCTCCAGGAACTTCTTCTCAGCGCCTGTCTTGCTAATCCAGCAGATATTGGCCGGGCCAATAGGGGTTAGGTGTAAAACAGACATTTTCTGATCACTCAAGTCTCAAATACAGGATTATTCAAATATGCATGAATCAATCAAAGTACAACCAATGATGAGGGAACACCGTTATAACATGGTTGAAAGCTCATAAAGTTCGATTTGCACAAGTGGTCCCCTTTAAATGTCAGGATTTGGACAGCACACCTGCTGTTAGATCACCACTGTTCCTTACACAACTTTTGTCACTTTAAAAAAAGTAAACTCATAATGTTATGAATCCCAACATTCTATTTTACAATAGGTCTATTAAAATGTTCAGAAAGCCTAACCTTTTTGTATCTGTGCACTCTAAAGAATTGTGTCTGCTGTGAACATCCTGTCCTGGAGTGACTTGCATATATACCAAATCATATTCTGCTCTGATATTCAGAAAGGATCGGGCCAAATGATAGAAAAAGGAAATCGCCTTCCTAAAATGATCAATTATATTGTATCTGTGTAAACCCTCAGTCGTCCAGGTCTGATCCATAGTAAAAGACAACATCCATTTGTCCAGTTGACAGATTTTAGCTTCGTCTTTTGATATCAATTACATTATCTTTTACTTTCTCTTACTTTCATTTTGCCCAGTTTACTTGCTTTTTCCTGACTGAGTGTGCCATAATCCACCATCCTCCCTTCCTATACCTCCTTAATCCTCATTTCCTTTCCTTATCACCTAGTCTCCTTCCCTCCTTCTTACGCAACATCAAATCCACTTCCATTTCGCTCTAAAACGGTGACAATCGTGAGCTGCAAGCCCCCTGCTCCTCGTGAGGCTCCTCTTTTTCTTCTCTCTCCTCTTCTCTCGCCATTTGACGCATCCAGGCCTCGTGCGCGCGCTCCCAACACAGAACACGCGCATCAAAGCTTCGACCAAAATGTGACACGCGTTTGACCAGATGAAACTCCACTGTATCGATTAAGAAAGAGCCAACATGGAGCGCGCGCGGCGTGTGCGTGGCGTGCGCGAGGATGTGTCACGTGGGCCCAGCTCTGTGGCGTCGAGATAAAAAGATTTGAATTTCATTTGAATTTAAATGCGTTGATTTAAGATTCACAATTAAAGCGTGAAAAGGTCCGATAATTCCATTTGTTTAAGATAGTGCAAACATTTAGGGGCTGTATAGTGCTACGAGAGTTTGTGTGATGGAATATTTGATGTGTGCTTAACCATTCTAAATGAATGTCGAATTTTTATTAAATAAGTGTATTTTTAAACGTTAAAACGTTGGTTGTTTGTTTTGTTTTTTTTTTGTTTTTTTTTGTCTTGCTTGCTTTTTCTGTTCCTTGGCTCTGGCTGGAACAAAATAGGCTGGATTATATAAGGAGATGGTTCAATATGAGGCAGTGAGCTGTCGGACACACAATGGACAATAAATGAAAAAATAAAATAAATCTAAAATAAACAATAAGCATGCTAATGTATCTATTCATATGAGACACGCGTTACTTCACGTTGCATGATCCTATAATTTGGCTCGCGTTTTACACGAGATAAACGTGGTTGACAATGTAATGCACTAGATTCACTTCTATTTGTGTAAGTCTCATCCTCTGCAACTGTTGAGTTTTAGATTAAATTTAAACGTTATGGTGGATGAATGCACGATTTACGCACGGTGATAAGACAGAATGTGTTATTCACAGTTAAAGCAGTACATGGTTGATTAACATTTATCAATTTAAACCAAAAATATTGTGAATATATATTGGCCAGCAGAACAGGCGACTCTTCAAACGCATTGTTTAACACAGCGGATGTCAGGCCTGCTGTAGAGGCCCCATGGACGTGCTTCTGTTATTTAAACGTTTTGAATAAAAAATATCAGAAAATATAGGCTATTACGCGTTATGAATTCTTTTGTATATTTAAAGTCTAGTGTATATATGGCGTTAAAAGCTCGTGCGTAAAAAGTGAAGGTGACTCTTTCTGAAGCCTCGGGCCCAGAGTGAAGCTCGTGCGCGCTGACGTCTGTGACAGGTGGACCGTCAGTGCCACGTGACCTGCTGACTCCACAGCGGAGGATGTTAACGTCAAGGCCCGGATCCAGGCCCGGGAGAAGGCGCTGGGAGAAAGGGTAGGGAGGAGCGGGTAGGGCCGTTATTGGTATTTAAGTTTAATACCAGGACTCAGATTAAGAGGGAAATATAAGAGAAACCAAGACAAAGTACACGAAAATGACACACACACACACACACACACACACACACACACACACACACACACATATATATATATATATATATATATATATATATATATATATATATATATATATATATATATATATATATATATATATATATATATATATATATATATATATCACATTTCCCATTACGCGTGCAAGTTCCTCCCCTAAATTGACTTTGATTGACAGCCTTATACCTGGATAGCATTGGTGACGTTCCATCCCGCCTCCCAGGACGTTATCTTGGGCTTGACCTCCTCCAGAGAGCCGCTGCTCTTGAGCGTGCCTCGTGGCCCGGTGCCGTCGCGCTGGTAGTGACTGTCCCCGTCTATGTCTCCATCCTCGCCGCCGTCCTCCGTGTGCCCCGAGTCCTCCCGCTGCATCACGTCCATCTGCATGCCCTGTCTGTAGTCATAGTCCAGGTCGTCGCACTCCGCAAAGCCCAGTCCCTCCTCGTCCGTGGCCGCCTGGAACCCCAACCGAGCGAACACTCCGCTGACCTTGGCCTGCGACTTGTGGGACACCGTGTGGACCGTGTTGGTGATTTTATTGGTGATTTTGTGGCGGATTAGGTGTGCCATTTTGTCCTCTTGCGTGTAAGCGAATGAAATCGGTGATTAAAGCGTGAAAATGTGTCGTTTTCGTTTTTAATATTTCTAAAAATGCCAAGCAGAAGTCATCGCTGCCTCCCTGCTCGTCGACGTGTGAACCTCCTCTTTGGGCCTCTCCAGAAAAAATCCAATTCTCACCCGCTTTTCTTGCTTGTCTCTTCCATATTAATCCTCCAACCGCTCCTCAACCGCAATTTGGACTAAAAAGTAAAAATAAATAATAAAATCCTTGTTTTAATCGCTAAAAATATGAAAAGTCCATTTTTTTTTTTCCACTGGTCGTTCTATTCCGTCGGTGACAGCTCGAGCGATAGAATTTCTGCGACAGGGATCGCGCGCGCCAGGACAGGGAGACATGCACGCGCCTGGAGGAAAGCGCGCTCCCGATCATTGCTGAGGAAAGAGGGAGGCACGTGACGCACAGCGGGAGAGCGCGAGAGCAAAGGTTTCACCTGTGCAGCGCCTCGGAGATGTCAGCGCTGTCCGCCCGGGTTATTCCTCCCCTCTGTGTCTGCTCATGGAGTTTTTGTGCATTGAGGATGTTCCAAAGTGATGCTTCAGTGATAGTGCAGACCTGAGAGTGTGGAAAGGACCCGCAGTAATAAATATGATTAAATTCAAGCAGTATAGGCTGATTAATATTAATAAGCTGCTATGTTACGCACAACAAGTAATGTTGAATTTGTGTTTGTTTGTTTTTTTTTTTTGTTTTTTTTTTTAAGTAAAACAAATGTGTTTTCTTTGCGATTTGTTTTGTTACAAAAAAAAATAAAAAAAAAAAAAAAAAAAAAAAAAAAAATCATTGTAAATTTAAAGGTGTTCTTTGTATTTCTGGTCGAGGGTCCGTCCACTTGCCTCCATTAAGATGTTAATATTTTGCCTGGAATGTTTCACAGTGTGACAAGGATAAATCATTTCATTATGGATGTTTTGTTTTTTTTGTTTGTTTGTTTGTTTGTTTTTTACTACAAACGACTTGTCTCGCCACAGATTTGACCTGTAATTTGGCCTGTCACCTGCCTTTCTCCTGCTAAGTGCTAACAACCAGGTGGTACGCTCCACCATTCATAAATTCATTTTTCCTTCATCCTTTTGTCTTGGTTTGTGTATTGTTGTGCATTATCCCTGTGGAAATAAACGTTTACCATGCCACACCAGACCACACCATACCAGAATAAGTTGTGTCTTTTAAAATTAAATTTCTGAATGACTTTCTTCTTTTCCCACACAGAAATGTGTCCTCTGCATTTGACCCAATGCCCAGAACAACCTGTCAGGTCCATGGTGCAAAATCTTGGCCGCCTATTGTTGTGCATGTTTTTGTGAATGGGGTCAACTAAACCAAGAACATTTGTCTATTTAACTTGTTTATTGACCGAATTAAGAAACTAGACAACCCAAATAGCTGTGTAGGCCTTCTGCAATCTATTTGTGTTTTGTGTTTTCCAACTGGTAAATTAATCCCGTTTTATTTCTATAGTTTGCCTTATTCTAGTGGTCATAAAACAATAGATCTATATTTAATAGGCTATATTACATTTTAAAGAACACTTCCCCATTCCCATCCCACTGTGTGGATAAACCCATTTTCCTCCAAACTCGCTCTCTGTCTGTTCAATTACCGTCTCCATGGCGACTATCAGAGATTACGCCCCTCTCACGCGCCTCGTGAAAGGCCTATAGCGCGGGAAATTAGCTCGTGCCTATCTCTGTCCTACACGCGCGCGCGCACACACACACACACACACACCCCCACACACCCCTACACACACACACACACACACACACACACAGCCGCACGTGACGCCTGTGCTCGGTTTTACGCGCACGTTAAAGGGAGAGTTAATCCTTTTCTTTGTACTTTTTAGACCCAAAACTGTCTCCACGGCAACCGAGCTGACGGAGCCGTATGAAGCAAACCCATCCATAGAGATCCATAATAAAACTCTACAAGGACTTAAGAGATACGGACATCGGTGTCTGAATATACACTTTAATGTACACTTTAAAACGGCCTATAACTGCAGTGACTTTTTATTTACAGTTGTTCAAATTAAGTCCATAGTCACGAATCGCTATTCAGGCCGTGAATTCAAAATTCAACTTTTACGCTTTTCAGTTAGAACAAAAATGGTGCCGAATTATTGTTTTACAAAAAATTGTAGGTTCCAAAATCACATCTAAACTGCAGTGTTGCCAGTTTAGTTTGATTTTGCTTACATTAGTGTCATTCTTTTTGAAAAGTCAGTCTCAGAGTCTCATCAGTCTCAGAGATCACTGGAGTGTCCGCGCGCATCCATCGCGTGCCGCTGTTTGGATGTGCGAGTGCATGTGACATTTGCTCGAGCCCGGGGTTTTTGCGCGCATTCACGTGGGGGGAGGAGGGATCTGCGGCCGCCTGGAGGGATACGAGCCTACTCCTGCGCACGCACCCTCTGACACGCGCTCACTACAAGGCCTGCTGCACGCGCGCACGCACACAGCAGCTGGAGAGAGATCAGGCCGAGCGTGGAAATATGCGCTTTCACTTTGTCTGTCCTCCGGCGCAGGGCTAAAATGAAACCGCTGCATGCGCCGTGATCCCGGTTTGGTTTCCCTTCCCCGCGCGCACCGAATCACGACAACTGTCAGATACACGCTGCTTTTCAAACGGCATCACACCATTTCTGTATTGTGTAATTAAGATAACGGAAGGGAAAAGCAGGCCTTTATGACAATTTTTAAATAATAAAGCGTAATGGACCATTTTCCATAAACGTTTTTACAGACTGGAGTCTATAAAAAAAAAAAAAAAATCTAAAGCCTAAAAGAATCCCGAAAACTGCTAATTAGACCAAGCCAAACCATCACGTGGGCCTGTTTTATATAAGCATCAATTAGCACTTTAGCATTTTTGTTTTATTTTCAACAGTAGATCATTCTGACGAATAGTCTAATCAGTTTAAAACAGGGCGTTGTCCTCTCATCTACATTCAGCAAACGATTCAAGAATCTTGCACTGCGCTTTTCATCCCGTGCGTAATCTTGTCCGTGGAGGAGACTTCTCCGCCTCGCGCAGCACCAAATTATGACGTGTCCGCGCGCGTGTCACAGCAGATTAAATGGCGCACGAGGCAAATTGGTTTAGCGTGAGGAGAGACGCACAGAGGAAGAAGCATACGCCTATTTAAAACTGTCAAAGGCGAAATTGGACTTTGCACAGTGTACACCAAAGTGCATCTAATGTTTAAATGACAACTAGAGCAGGACCAAACCATGTTTACACCAGCACTAAACCGGGATCAAACCAAGACAATAGACTATAATAATAAATCCAGTAAGCGTCCGTGCGCTGGTCCCCGTGGTGCTCGCTGCAGTCTGTCCTGTGTGACAGGCTTCACAAGTTGGTCTCCATCTGACAGAGCCGCAGCCTTCTGCCCGCACAGCTGCTCACACCAAAGGCGCGTCTCCACACCAGTGTGAAGCAAGACGGCAGCAATGTATAGCAAACCCTCACATATGGTGTAAATGGACTGTGAGTGAAATGTGTCTTTGGAGTGGTTGAATCAAGATTATACATAAGGACTAAACTGAATTTAAATTAAAACTGAGTCCAAAATAGGAGTTAAACATGCAAGAACGAAATGCATGAGATATAAATAAAATGATTTAATCTAAATTAAGGCTAAACCAAAAGGACTAAACCAGGACTAAACCAAGACTTAATCAACACTTGGACTAGGACTAAACCATCATCTTAACAGTAGCCATTTTGTCTGCCCTGTTAATCATATAAATCTGTGGCCAGTAGCATACCACCCATTGAACCTATATTATGTGTTATCCGTCCTGTGTGATTTCTGAATGATGTCTGATGATGTGAGCGGTCTGTATTTGAATCGTTGGGTTGTTGCTGCTCCAAATGTAGGACATGGAACTCCTCTGGTGTCACGTCCAGTCACTGTAACTAACCGAGACAAGACGCCCTCCAGGCCCAGACCGTAGCTGCAGTGTCCGACCCCCCACCCCCCCAAGCCCACCCATGCCCTTCCCAGACCCGGGGACAGTTCAGTCAAAGGAGGAAAAAAAACAAAATATCCACAAACACAACTAGCAAACATAACAAAAGAATGTTTTTTTTATGTTTTGGCATACTGATAAATATTCGTTTTGATTTGAATAAGATTTTTTGTGAAATGAATAAATACATAGCTTCTCACTGGCAACACTGAAACAGAGCAAAGGATTATTGTCTATGTGTCATCTGCCTCAACCAAACAATGCATTTTAAACAGCTAAAATTTCAGTATAGTTTTTAAAAGCTGTTACAGTGTTGGTCGACTTATGACACAAAGGTTATACATGAGTCAATATCTCTCTTCTCTCTCTGCTTCACAGTCTGTTCACAAAATGGAGTCTGACTGGCATGGCTACACAGGGGGCAGTGCCAAAGATATTAGTGATCATCATCTCTGACTGTTTGACAAGCACAACAAGCACAAGAGAGAGAAAGAGAAAAAAAAGAGAAAGAGATGGAGGGGGAGAGAGAGGAGATAGATGGAGAAAGAGACAGAGAGAGAGAAAGGAAAGATGGGGAGGCAGAGAGTAAGAGAGAGACATAGACAGATATGGGAAGGGAGAGAGGAAGGTGGATGAAGAAAGAGTTGAGAAGGAGAGGGAGAGAAAGGAAAGATGGGGAGGCAGAGAGTAAGAGAGAGACATAGACAGATATGGGAAGGGAGAGAGGAAGGTGGATGAAGAAAGAGTTGAGAAGGAGAGGGAGAGAGGGTGGCATGGGGGTGGGGTTATTGTGTGGACAGTAGAGATGGCACAATATCACGTCTTACCCTCAGGACCAAACAACAACAACAACAAGCTGCATGACCGTGTACGTGTGTGTGTGGGTGTTGTGTGTGTGTGAGTTTGTGAAGGGGCAGCGCTGACCCAGATCTGCTTATTACCATCATCATGAGGAAGAGGAGAAGGGGTGGGCGAGGAGGAGGAGGAGGGAACTTTGTGCCGGAGCAGTGAACTGTGTGGGCCATGACACACCATCCTGACTGACATGACCCTTACACCCGCCCCCACCCACCTCCAGCATCAGCTCCTCACAACCACCCACACAAGGAGCCAGGGAGACAGGGTCACGAGAGGGAGGTAGATTCCCTACAGGGCAAAAAAATCACTTCAGGATGATGCACCGGGCTGGACTCCTCTGCTCCATAGAAAGTGTTCTTGGAAATCATTTAGGTTGTTTAGTAACTGTAATTTTGACGTTTTTTCATGGAAGACCAGGGCCATCTGCACCAGATTCACTGCAACCTTATTGTGGACTCCTCACCCATATGTGGTCCTGAGAGCTCAAGTGAGTGTAGATTGAATGGAAAGCATTGCCTTTGAACAAGCTCTTTCCACATCATTGCAAAGACAGGGGAAAGTGGATCATTTTAGTAGGGTAACTTTAAATAGGTTTATGTTAATTTGGACTAGTATCCTTTTCTTACTAGGTAAAATTGTCTTCAATACATTACTGCAGCAATAATTGATCAGAAAAAAGTAGTAACAGCGCCATCTGATGGAATCTTATGCACGTTACAAAAAGTTACATCTAGCCATAATAATAGGCTACCTCATACCTCCATGAATGTTATGGTAAACCTGAATACACGCATTAACACGCATAGTTATTACGCTACAACTCATGTGAAAATGCTTTTCCTTAATATTTAGGCATATTAAGTATTTAAAATAATAATTAAAAAATGACAGATATTTTAATGTTTTCAGAAAATGCTGTGTTGATAAACTACTGCCGGAGTTATGCCATAAAACTCCCCCCTAGCAAAATTTGCGAATATATTCAACATACTTTCTCTGGCTAATATGAATAAAAGGAGAATGTAAAAGTCGTGACTAGCATAATGGTTCATGGCTTACGGTAGGGGTGTCAAACTCAAATACACAGTGGGCCAAAATTTTAAATTGAACAAAGTCGCGGGCCAAGGTTGAATAAATGAACCTTTTAATATGGAACCAAACAAGTTTTCATTTAACAATGAATATTGAACAAGCAAGGCTAATATAACTTTAAAGTGCAGGCATGCAAAATCAAGTTGCTAATAATACTACTAATAATAATAGTAGTAATAATAATAATAATAAAACATATCAATGGCATATTAAATAAGATTTAAATAAAAATTGAATGCCTCCTTTCTGTTTGCAGCCTTCTGAGGTAAATGTGAAAATTTGCTTCTTACACAGGCTAATAAATTTGAAAATAAAATAACATGACAACTATGAATAAATCAACCATTCAGGCCTTGAAGTAGCAAGAAAAAGTGCATAGAAAATGTATTTACTGCTCATTTTGCGACACACTGATCTACTCTGAAGCGCCCAAGCCAGATACCTGGCATCTTTTCTTGGATGCAATTCATCAATGTCACAGGATTTGAGCTGAAGAAACCTGCATTATTGAACAAAGGTGTTCGTCAGTTAGACGTCTCCTGTGAGACGTTTTCATCATCTTCATTGAGGAGAAAAGTTGCTCACATAGATAAGGGCTACCAAACATGGAGAGCAATTGAGCAACTTCGGTGCAGAGCTGAGGCATCGTATCAGGGATGAACTGTGGAAACTGTGTGGCCCCAACAGCATCAAACTTTGACTTCAGCGTTTTATCACACTGGAGTTCAATCAGCTCCATTTGGAGGTTGGTCTGCCTCTGTCCTAATTGCGCCAAAGCAACAGCAGAGCATTATGGGATTTGTAGTATAAGTGGTGAATGCGGTGTTATACCAACGGGCCAGCTCTAATATTAATTTGAAATTGCCTTGCGGGCCAAATATAATTACACTGCGGGCCAAATTTGACCCGCGGGCCAGAGTTTGACACCTATGGCTTACGATGACAGCCAACTCGAAACTAATGTAGCATTGTAGAATTTCCAGTCGGATGTATTTTGAAGTAACACACTTCCAAAATGGCGGCCACAGACCATGAGAAGCCGCCTATGTGCCAGATATTCACATTTAACGACCCCAAAACCTCCCCAGACCCTTTCTATGAGCTCCCAGCCTCTTGCCTGAGCCCGGCGCCGCTGCCCATCGTCATAGATAACGGCTCGTTCCAGACCCGGGCCGGCTGGGCAGTGTCCGCGCCCGGCCTCGACTCTCCCCGGCTCTCCTTCAGGTCTGTGGCGGCGCGAAGCAGAGGTGCCGCCCGCAGTGAGACGCAGATCGGGAACGACATCCCGAGCCTTGAGCCGCTGCGCTGGCTGCTCAAGAGCCAGTTCGACCGGAACGTGGTGGTCAACTTCGAGATCCAGGAGCTCATCTTCGACTATGTGTTCAGCCACCTGGGCATCATCTCCGAGGTCAGTCAGGACCAGGGAGGACAAATAAAAAGGCTGCCTTCACGGATGTTCTTAGTAGTGCATAAATATGTCCTTATTGCGTAAAAATAGTTAACCCTGTGACCTGTTTGCAGGTTATCCCATGTTTCCTCCAGTTGCTCATTGATAGTATCATTCATGCACACACTGGACTTTTCTGTGAAGTTCATTAGTTCTGGAGATGGTAGTACAATGGGACACATTTTCCTATTGCCTATGGATACAATAGAGCTTAAAGGGGACATATTATCATGTAAAATAAACTTTTAAGAGCTTTTTACATGTTGTAACAGTGCTACCCCATTATAAACCTACTCAGAGTTGTATTTTGTATCATGCATGTTTTGATATGTATGTCGTATATTTCAGACTCACCTATTCTACCCATATCTCCACCCATTGTGCTGTAATATATTTGCGTTTAATTTAACATTTCAGATTCAGGATTTTACATTTAGGGTTCAAAACATGTAAATGGAAACCTTCTGCTTATTACAGTGACATGCCTCTATGAAGACACAGGGCCTATCAGTTCTACAATTTTGAATAGGAAGTCAAGGCATCCATTTCCATTATTAAGCTGGTTTAGATCAATAATGCAGTTTACAACAAAATGCCAAAATCTACTTATATTATAGTTTAATACAAAATAGTTGAGACCTGATAATGCATAATCTGTCTTCTTTAACTGCTACCATGCTTTCTTGTGTCTCCCAGGGAAGCGTGGAGCATCCCGTGTTGGTGACAGAGGCTCCCTGTAACCCTCTGCATTGTCGGCAGATGATGTCGGAGCTGCTGTTTGAGTGTTACCGCGTGCCCTTTGTGTCCTATGGCATCGACAGTCTGTACAGCTTCTACCACCACAACCTCCAGCAAAGCACGCCCCCTCCCCACACCGGCATCGTGTTGTCCTCTGGGTACAGCTGCTCGCACATCCTGCCTATCATCAACGGAAGGTCAGAGCCACAAGGCATTATGGGAGTTGGATTTTAGTGTCATCAGACTGCAGTTCGTGCTGTGTTTTCTCTAAGATCATCCAATAGAATCCAGATTAATTGTCCTCATCTGTTCTTAATAGTATAACATTTATAGTAACAATAATGCTATTTCTGTTGCCAAAGGTGCTCTAGGATAGACTGATAGAAATGCTGATGGCATGCATTGCTTAATTCTCCCACGATAATAATACCTCACATGTGTTTTGGACATAACTGCAACATATTGTCTTTGTTTTCACCTATCCCCTATCCAGCCCACTGACAGACATTTTTGGAGCACTCAAGCCTCAAATGCAGGACAATACATTAACACACAGCACACAACTTTGATGAAGCCCATGATGAGGGATTATTACAACCACCTATGTGCATGTGAGTGCAGGCACACACACTCAGAGGTCACAGAGACATTATAGGCAGAGCACACCATGACACTGATTAGCAGGTAGTGAGCACACAGGTTTTCAGCCATCTGTGGGTTGTTGATTATGGTTTTATTGCATTCAGTGTAAAGATTTTAGATTTTTATACAAGCTGGACAAGCAATATGAATAGTTCAAAGCAAAAATATCTGACAATGAGAAAAAAGTGAATATAAATACAACGTGGCTAGATGATGCAAAAGAACACATTGAACGGAATTGTAATGAAAATTATGATTTAATATAGTGTTCAACCAAAATGTGATTGACTCAAGAGACAGCATCTCCAATACCAGTGGTAGATGTGCATTAGAATGCGGTCTTAGATCCTCAGTAGCTTCAGCCCAGTTTTGTGGCTCCGTCTAGTGCAGCAAAGTGTACAGGCCTAATGCTACTGAATTTGTACCAATGGTTTCCCCCAACTCTATTAAAAACCTACTGACAGGTGGCAGTCTACCTACCCTACAGACTTTCACAAATTATTTGTATAATTTTAATGAGACTAAAGGAGCAAGGCCAAACAGAGAAGTCACCAGGGTGATCAAAGTAACAACAAGGTACAACAGGACTGTGACTGTAGACCAAAGCCTCCAACAATGGACCTTCCTGATAACATGGTCATCTAAATACGTTATGTGTTAGCAGTTAATACCCCATAGAAGTGTAATATCCCCTCTTTAAATAAAAATTTAAGCAACCTCATGCTCCAACTGTAAATGTAATTGTAACAGAACCTCTGATTTGTTTGTTCCCTCTGTCAGGGTTGATGCGATGAACTGTAAACGTGTGAATGTAGCAGGAAGCCAGGCTGCGGCGTACCTGCAGCGCCTCCTACAGCTCAAGTACCCCGGACATGTGGCAGCCATCACCCTGAGCCGCATGGAGGAGCTGCTGCACCGGCACAGCTACACTGCAGTCGACTATCACCAAGGTGAATATTATGAAAAGTCCATAATTAATGACAGAGAACAAAAAAGGATACATTATACTTACACTTGCTGACTAATACATAGTTTTCATACTCACATTATGCTTTATTAAAGTTAAAAGTCTATAGAGGATTTAAAAAAAATTGTCAGCATTTTCCTGTCCACTGACATGAAATTTAATTTTGCTAATAACCAGTGACATTCTGATTGTTGTTTAAAAAATGTATTTTTTACTCAATATGTCAAGGTGCAATTTTCATATTTTAAGTCTTATTTTAAATTAATCCACATTTTCATCGCATCATATTTTATGTTGAAATTGTTCCAGAGCTGGAGAAGTGGCGCAGCCCAGAGTTCTATGAGCGCGAGGTGCACCGGATGCAGTTGCCCTTCTCTGCTAAAGGCCCTGGGGGTGTGGTGGGTGTGGAAGAGAGGCAGGAGAGGAAGGCCCAGCAGATGAGACGTCTCCAGGAGATCAACGCCAGACGCAGAGAGGAGAGGCTACAACAAGACCAGGAGAAGCTGGACCGGCTCTTAGCTGTGCAGGTACATCCTACTACTATTGGCCATTTTACTTTAGACATTCATTACAATTTTATTCTATTTTAACTTGGATGGAAATTACATCTTATAAATCCTAACCATCCATCCATCCATCCATCTTCTTCCGCTTTATCCGGGGCCGGGTCGCGGGGGCAGCAGTCTAAGCAGGGACTCCCAGACTTCCCTCACCCCGGACACGTCCTCCAGCTCCTCCGGTGGGACCCCAAGGCGTTCCCAGGCCAGCCGAGAGACATAGTCCCTCCAGCGTGTCCTGGGTCTTCCCCGGGGCCTCCTCCCGGTGGGACATGCCCAGAACACCTCCCTAGGGAGGCGTCCAGGAGGCATCCTGAGCAGATGCCCGAGCCACCTCAGCTGGTTCCTCTCAACGTGTAGGAGCAGCGGCTCTACTCCGAGCTCCTCCCGTGTGACCGAGCTCCTCACCCTATCCCTAAGGGTGCGCCCGGCCACTCTGCGGAGGAAGCCCATTTCAGCCGCTTGTATCCGCGATCTTGTCCTTTCGGTCATGACCCAGAGCTCATGACCATGGGTGAGGGTAGGAACGTAGATTGACCGGTAAATCGAGAGCTTCGCCTTCCGGCTCAGCTCCTTCTTTACCACAACGGACCGATACAGCGACCGCATCACTGCAGACGCTGCACCGATCCGCCTGTCAATCTCCCGCTCCATCCTTCCCTCACTCGTGAACAAGACCCCGAGATACTTGAACTCCTCCATTTGGGGCAGAGACTCACCACCCACCCGGAGAGAGCAAACCACCTTTTTCCGGTCGAGAACCATGGCCTCGGATTTGGAGGAGCTGATTCTCATCCCAGCCGCTTCACACTCGGCTGCAAACCGCCCCAGTGCCTGCTGCAGGTCCTGGCTCGAAGAAGCCATCAGGACAACATCATCTGCAAACAGCAGAGATGAAATCCTGTGGTTCCCAAACCAGGCCCCCTCCGGCCCCTGGCTGCGCCTAGAAATTCTGTCCATAAATATAATGAACAGAACCGGTGACAAAGGGCAGCCCTGGCGGAGTCCAACATGCACCGGGAACAGGTCTGACTTACTGCCGGCAATGCGAACACAGCTCCTGCTCCGGTCATACAGGGACCGGACAGCCCTTAGCAAAGAGCCCCGGACCCCATACTCCCAGAGCACCCCCCCAAAGGACACCACGAGGGACACGGTCGAATGCCTTCTCCAGATCCACAAAACACATGTGGACTGGTTGGGCATACTCCCATGAGCCCTCGAGGACCCGATGGAGAGTATAGAGCTGGTCCAGTGTTCCACGACCAGGACGAAAACCACACTGCTCCTCCTGAATCCGAGGTTCGACTATCGGTCGGATTCTCCTCTCCAGTACCCTGGAATAGACCTTACCGGGAAGGCTGAGGAGTGTGATTCCCCTGTAATTGGAACACACCCTCCGGTCCCCCTTCTTATACAGAGGGACCACCACCCCGGTCTGCCATTCCACAGGTACTGTCCCCGACCGCCACGCGATGTTGCAGAGACGTGTCAACCAAGACAGCCCCACAACATCCAGAGACTTGAGGTACTCAGGATGGATCTCGTCCACCCCCGGAGCCTTACCACCGAGGAGCTTGCCAACCACCTCAGTGACTTCAGCCAGGGTGATGGACGAGTCCGCCTCTGGGACCCCAGTTTCTGCTTCCTCCTCGGAAGACGTGACAGTGGGATTGAGGAGATCCTCAAAGTATTCCTTCCACCGCCCGACAACATCCCCAGTCGAAGTCAGCAGCTCTCCACCCGCACTGTAAACAGTGTTGGTGAAGCACTGCTTCCCCCTCCTGAGGCGTCGGACGGTTTGCCAGAATCTCTTTGAGGCCGTCCGATAGTCCTCCTCCATGGCCTCCCCGAACTCCTCCCAACCCCGAGTTTTTGCCTCTGTGACTGCCCGAGCCGCGGCACGCTTGGCCCGCCGGTACTCATCAGCTGCCTCAGGAGTCCCACCAGCCAACAAGGCTCGATAGGACTCCTTCTTCAGCTTGACGGCATCCCTTACTTCCGGTGTCCACCACCGGGTTCGGGGATTGCCGCCGCGACAAGCACCACAGACCTTACGACCACAGCTACGAGCAGCCGCATCGACAATAGAGGTGGAGAACATGGCCCACTCGGAGTCCATGTCTCCAACCTCCCACGTCGTTCCTTCGGGCTGGGCCCGACCGGGCCCCGTGGGGAAAGGCCCGGCCACCAGGCTCTCGCTGCCGAGCACCCACCCCAGGCCTGGCTCCAGGGTGGGGCCCCGGTAACGCCAGTCCGGGCGACGTAAACGGCCTCGTTGGATTTCTCTTCATCCTAACCATGGCCTGTAATATGTATTTCTATCTTACGGACTTAATTGTATCATGTGATGGGCTACCCTGACACTTGTAACTGAATACATAACCAGCCACATGCAAAACAAGCAGGAAATAGAAATGGTGCACCAACTTTTCAAACAAAGCTTCCAATTTTGCTTGCTTGGTTCTGATGAAAACGATTTCTCAATTACAAACATTGTTTAAAATAACCAAAAAACATGGCAGGCTAGGAGATGCTGTCTGAATGACAGCTTGCCTGTATGAAAATCACTGAGAGGCTAAGGTAGCAGGTTGATTGGCTGATGGGGGCAGGCAGTTGATCGGAGTGTGGAATGAGGAGAAACAGCAGTTTTAATACAAGTTTATCAGAACAATGTTTGACTACGTCAAACATAAAAGTAGAGATGCTTGTTCCAGACTGTAGCTTAACAGCTAATTTCCACCTGCTCTTCTGCAGGAAGGGTCTTAGTACAACACAGATAATACATTCAACATTTCCAACACCAATTCATAACTTTATAGGAGTCCTCTGTATTCACTCTTGTACTGTTAGCATGAAATGGTCAACTTTGTTTGTTTTTGACACTACTATGAGTCTATATCATGTGTGCTTCTTCAGGAGCTGCTAGAGGATGGCCTTGTGGAGCAGTTCCATAAGAGTCTGGTGGAGCTGAACATGGACTCTGCTCAGGAGCTGCAGTCCTACATCCACAAGCTCCAGCTGTGTGTGGAGCAGGGGAGGCTCAGGCTGCAGAGTGAGCCCGCCGAGGGGAAGGCCGAGGTGGGTACACATAGGAGTCTGCTGCATGGCTAAACCAGGGTGTCCACATGTGAAATGATAGTATTAGCAGGTGTGTTAGGTGTGAGAAAGAGTGGGATTTATGTTATCACATATAAATTATCACCATAAATTAAATGCAAGCAACAATAACAAAAAGGTCTAACCATAACATTCTGTAGTACAGAAAACATTTTAGTTTCTTGTACTACAAAATCATAATTTAACTGAGTAATAAATATGCATTTTTAAGGCAATCTATGTTCATAATTGACTCAAAAGTTTAACAAATATTATGCAATTATACACACAAATGAAGCCCCCAAAGCTTGCAGTATAGGAGGACACTGTGTATTCAGTATAGAAGTACCCATTTTTCCATTAGGTTGACATATTAAAGATGGGAGATATATTCCTCACAAGATGTTCCTGAAATAGCTGAAAGCTGCTAAAAGTGATCAAATTAAAATATATACCGTAAATAGAAGGAACTTACTGTGTAATTTATGACACAAGGGTATAAAGTCTGCTGTTTGTGGTTAATTTTACAGTCCATTCTCTATTTGTGAGATACTTGAACTCTTAAATGTTGGTACTGGTGATATTGAAGTTGGTACTGGTAATATGTTTGAGAACATTCTTCTAAGCTGCCTCAGTCCCTTTGTGCCCATGTGTCATTCCCAGTTTGTCCACAGTGCTGATTAAAAATGGAAATAAAAGATACATTAAGCTGAAAATATGGCTGCATGTTTGCTTTACAACATAAATCTATAGGTTATCAAGGATATTGGATATCGATATTGGCTCAAAACATCATCAGACTATCCCTACTTGAAACCCAGGACATGTATAGATTAGTTTTATTTACCACTAAGTTACATTATACGTTAAGCTAAATATTTCCAGAGTTCACATAAGGCCACTCTTGTACACCAGGTCCAATATGCAAATCTTTCAGTCTCTGACACTAACAAAATTGTTCACAGAATTAACTGCAGCAAAAACTCAACTTGATCCCATCGGAGTTTATATTCAAATTTCACTTGCTAATTACTCGGCCATGTCATGTGGGTGTGTGGGACCATGGAACACCAGCTGACAGTGCGCCTGGGGGCATCCTCTGGCTCTGGTCCACAGGTTTTGGAGCTGGAGCAGCCCTTAGACGAGGCAGACGCGGTGGGGTTGATGGATTCTGACTTCCCAGAGGACACTCTGCCAGAAAAACCAGCTAATGTAGTCCAGGTATTAGCATAAGGACACCCACACACTTTTAAACTCTGCTCATGTACTGGGGAATGCTAAACTGCATCTGTGTTTAAGACTATATGGAAAATTATATGGATTATTCTTCATGATAATTAGTTTGATAAAAACTCATTCCAGTTGATTTTCAGTATAACGCCTGACTAAAACCACCCCAGTTTAAACTTGAAGTTAACTGGCAAGAAGTTGTGCTTAGAGGAAAACCAGATTTTTATTACAGCCTATGTTTTTTGGGGTAAATAGGAGTTAACAGGAGGAGGAATAAAGCTGCTGTTAATGGGTATGGATTAAAATTCAGCATATTGTACATTTCTTGTGCCTGACTATTTTCCATTTCAAAGTAAAATTCTATCTCTCTAAATCAAGACTTATGGGAATGTTATTAAAGTGAGACTAAAGTTTAAACCTAAACTCCACTCAAAACCACATTTCCAATAGAGCTGCTAAACTGGACAGTACTTGAAGGACTACAGACGGGAGAGGAGGGGTGGGGTCTGGACATATGTGTGATCGGTCTAATAGGTATCCATACTTCAAACTCTGCCCCTGTAGCGAGGTGTTTGTAATCAGAAACATCTCGCTGTAATCAGAGTAGTCCATTGGAGCCAGGACACTGCAACTTTAATACATTTTAGAGCAGAAAGCTGCAAATTTACCTATTTTGCACTAAAGTTGCCAAAAAAGGACGAGGAACAGTAGATAATGGTGATCAAAGACCATGTACATGATATATACCATATACAAATTCAAAAGTCAAAGTATTATACTTATAAAAAGTAAATTAACCTTTACGAAAATGTATTTTTCAAATCATATTTATATTTTTAATTGTGTTTTTGGTGTGTGCACTCATTCTGTGCTTTCCTTAGATATCTAGATAGATTGATACTGATATACTTTATTCATCCTTTTCAGGGAATTATTTTGTTGAAGTAGCTCATTTTACATTAACAGCCAAAACGGCTTTTCTTCACACATACTAAAAGTGCATGAAATCACAACAGAGTTTGATATGCAAGTTACAAAGTCATGTGTTTCAATTCAAATTACATGAAATGGCTATGCAAATGTGCACAAAATTATTAGAAAAACGCACAATAAAGAATATATTAAGTTTAATAAACAAGAACAAAAAATGTGTGATTATAATATACTACTTGTTTGTTTTGCAGCCTGTGTTTAACCTGGCTGAGTACCACCAGCTGTTTGTGGGCACAGAGCGTCTGCGCTGTCCTGAGATCCTGTTCCAGCCCTCCCTCACCGGAGAGGACCAGATGGGACTGACGGAGACACTGCAATACGTGCTCGACAGGTCATTCACATTTTATCATATTGACCATTACCAACTCTAATAAACACTGAAAGAATAGTCTTTTCTTTTGTTGGTGCAGGTACGGTAGTGAGCAGCAGCAGGCGCTGGTGAGTAACGTGTTCCTGACTGGAGGAAACATGCTGTACCCAGGGATGAAGCAGAGGGTAGAGAGAGAGCTGCTGGCCATGAGACCCTTTCAGTCACACTTCAAGGTACCAAGATTCATCTACATTATGCTGAATTTACTTTGTAAAGCTTTAATGTGTTATACTGTTGTTTCCAAAACCCCAAAACCCCAAAACGTGGCTGAAGCAGTATTTTTTTGTTTACATGTTTGAATAAGCCTTAAACTTTCTGTAGAAGCAATAGAAGCCAAATTGTACACTCTCTAAAGCATGTGTCCATGTTAACAATAATTCTGTTCAATTTCCAGTTCAGAAAGCTTCACTCTTGCTTCACAGGAAAAGGTTCAAAATGTACTCCCAACTGTTGGGAGTGCAGGGCCCAAGCGGGGGCGGGTAATATCTAGTTCATTTTAAACATATAAATTGTGAAACAGAAATGCAGAGGTGTTCAAACAACACAACGAGAGGGACCAATGCTCTGGTATCTCACCTCTCTCACTTTTACCCCATTGTCACAGAGGAGAGACATGTCCCGTATTTACAGCATGTGTGTGTTTTGAGCATAGTTTGTCCCACTGTTTGTGTGCAGCTTCTCCTCCCCCCTTAAAGTTCATTTTTACAACAAAATGAATTTTATTTTACAACAAAAGAAAAACAAGTTAATAAAAAAAGCTCCTCTCAAGGTAAACTCCTTTTATATTTCCACACTGCTCTCTGCAGGTGAGCATGGCATCACGTCCCTCCCTGGATGCCTGGTACGGGGCGAGGGACTGGGCCTTACAGCACCCTCCTGCTCCGTGTGTGGAGGGCTGGATCAGTAGACAGGACTATGAAGAAAAGGGAGGGGAGTACCTGAGCGAACACTGTGCCTCTAACCTCTGTGTCTCACTGAGGATCGCCAAACCAGCCCCCCCTGTCCCACCAGCCCCACCAGCCCCACCAGCCCCACCAGCCCCACCTGCTCTACTTGCACCACCTGCACCCACCTGCCTGTAGTTCGGAGTCCACGACACCAACAGCACCTGTCGCTACGGATACAGGGGCCTCCCATGTCGCCATGGTCACCTCCTGAACTCTGATGTGTGGAGTAGTAAGAGATCGTTCATATTGAATGTTTTTGGTTGTGAAGAGGTAGTTTTGTATCATTTGTCATTGTAAATATGATTTTGTACCTTTTGAGATAAAGATTCAGAAAGAAAACCACTCCTGGCTTATATTGTTATTAAGAACAAGGTAAAGGTGCAGTATGTAACTTTTTCTCGTGGGGCTTTTCTTCATGGAGATGTTATTGCTTTAGCTGGAGTGTTCCACAGTATGGCATTAAGCTTATCTATCTTACATTTATTCAATTACAGGAGCTTTTGTTGTTTAATGCCATACTGTGGAACATTTTAGATAAAGTGGCCGACCACCACCAGAACATTTGCATAGTGCACCTTTTAATCAATAATCAAGATGCTTGTTATTATAATAGCAAGTTAACAGGGAAATTGTGCAACATGAATTAATTACTTATTAATAATAACTGTTTCATCTTTATTGGCAGCACTGTTGGGCTTGTCAGGCATTAAAAGTAGAATTTTATAGATTAGATTTCTTACAGTATGACGCAAATACATGATATGTTGTGAGAAGAGGATGGACAGCAAGCACATCTACTCTGTGCTTGCCGTGGGTTGTTAGCTGTATTATTAGGTGCTGTTCAGTGTTGCAGCGCTAGATGATGCCAGCACGCACACACACACACACACGCACGCACACACACACACGCTCCTTCCCCTTAATCAAGCTCAGGCACCGATTTGGAGCTCTTGGATTTGCAGTGTTTGAAATAAAGACATCATATGTTCAACTTTACATTTTTTATTAATGAGTACATTTACATGTGCTTGAGTATTAGGGTTATAATCAGGTTTTTTGAGCATCCTGGTTTTGTGCGTGTCCATGTAAACACAATATACAGATCTGCAAGATACAGACCCACAATATAACTATGGTTGGAGTAGCAACTTTCCCAAAACAACTTTCTACCAGGACTTTTAAAGTAATATTTTATTTCTATAAACAAAATAATGCAGTCTACTGTTAAATTCAACTGCATTTTAGCACCAGACTAACACCTCTTGAACTAAACTGATGCTGTAGAACCTTGTATCTTTAACTGTTAATATCACCTTTTACTAAAGCTGTGACAGTGCTATATAGTGTTATGTTCTTTGAAAGTATACCTTGTTCCTTTATTGTTAGAAACATGCTAAAAAGCCTTAAGTTAGCAAACTTTCTACATGTTTAGCTCTTGCCACACCTGTGCCATATACTGTATATGTAAATGGACATAGCTAACCTGCTAGATGCCACGTTCAAACAGGAAGTGATCATGGGCTGCACTTTGAGCTCCATCGACTCTGGCTCCAATTCACTTTACATTAAGAAACTGTGGCCCCTCACTTCATAACTGCTGCATTTGGTCTTAATATGTTCTGCTCTACGTGATCCTGGTATTTTTATTTTTCTATTGTGTCGGTAACTCAAGATATGAACATTAATAACAGACAAATCAGCTGTTTTTTTTTCGCCAAGGTCGTTTCCGCTAGCGTTAGCAACAGGTTAGACTGACAGTGTTGCTCAAGGGAAGGGGCGTTACCTTACACAGCTTTGCTCAGATTGGCTCTTTGGTTGCTATGATACTCAAAGTCGGAATTCCAAATATGAAGCCTGGCTCTAACTTTGCCACTATAAATGCTCTAGCCTCGATGAGCTTCATTTGACTGGAGCTGAACTCTGTGGGTGGCGTCACACTCACTTAGACCACTTCTTTACACAGTCTATGATCTGTGCCATAGTTGCCATGGTTACCACTCTAAATATCTAGGATACTCTGGTTCCACATTCATATGGGGGAAATGAGCACCTTGGTTTCTCTGAGCGCATGTAAATGTCATATCCAGAATACTGTCATAACCAGGATGAGGCCCATGCACTCGAGTGCACTCAATCACTGCATATGACAGGTTTTTATTAATTAATTATGGTGGGATAGTACCTGCGATAATAGTTTTACACCAGTTAAATGGTGCTTCATGGGGAAAAAAGTGTAGACATCTTTTGCCCCTGGTTAACATTCAAATTTTAAATATAATTGTCTAACCTGTCATATGCACTTTAATGTAAGACCTGTTTTAAACCGATAGTTATTTGACTGATAAGATATTTTACTTGAATAGTGAAATCAGATATGAACAGTTGTTTTTTAGCCTGAATTCTACTTTTTCCTGCACAGGCACAGTTCTATGAATCCAACAGAAGCTGTGTGTAATTATGATCAGCTCAACTGAATCAGAGGATTACAGTGAAAACAATGCTCTTTGTTATTATACATTATTAGTGTAAAGACTGGACTCTATCAGGAGGGGAGGAAGGAGAGGTTTCTGGGGTTATTTGAGGTATTTCAATAATCAGCAAAAAGGAAAATGTTAGGAAAATGTTCTAATTTATTAACTATGCAACACATCAAATTTTGGCAGTATCACTTGAAGCTATATAATATGGAGGACCCGGAGTGCCATGTTAAATAGAACATTTAATTAAAAGAGCCTTTAAAAGAATATGTGTTAAATACATTTATACATTTACAAAAAATGTTCATTAAAAGGGTTTTTGAAAGTTGTTTTAATAAATCAATTATCAAATATTATTTTGAAACTCTTTTAACAAAGGTTTTAGTTCCTTTAACATGGCACTCACTAATAGCTAATCCACCTGTCAATCATACCCATCTGAAAACAGGGAGACTCACCTGTGACCAGCCTCACATCTAAAACTATTGGAGAAGTATGTATTCTGGATCTCAGGCAATACTTTTAATGCCATACCATGGAACATTCCGGGCAAAGCAATATCTCCTTATACACGGACTGGTGACAGACTCTTCAACAGAAAAGCTGTACTTTTAAATGTTGACATATTAAACTGCAGACATTTCATTACGTTTCTGCTATGGATTTGACTTGAATATTGTCTATGATGATTACTGTACATTAGAAGTTACTGAACAGTTTTATGCTGAGAGTTACATTTGAATATTTCCTTTACAGTCAAGACAATCTGTATTTTTAGCTCACCCCATGTGCACCCTTGTCTTTACCTAAGCCAGGGCTGCTGTTAGCACCAATAAGCCTCACCATTATGCAGAGGGTACACTTAACTGTGAGGAGATGAGGGCCAGTGCAGACAACATAAGGCCAGGAAAGGTGTTATAATGCTGTTACCTCATCAAAAACATACCTCAAGTTGTGTTTTGTTTCATTCATGTTTTGTTTCATTCTTGCATATTTGAGTAATCCTTTATTATTAATCTGTCTACATCTCCAAAGCTCAAAATGCTCTGTTGCACATTGTGATGTCATGTAGTGGTTGTTTCCATTTTAACAGCTCCTTTAGTTTAGGAGAGATTAGCAATTCCAGGGCTGAAATTATCCAAATGATTCTGGTGAAGGTGTATGGAGTTTAAAAACACAGAAGAATACTTCCTGTATTATCACATTACATCACAAGGTGGAACTGAGTGTTTTCTGTTTTAGAGAAGCGCACAGTCTAAATATACAGGGTCTGTGTGTTAAGCATGTGTGAATAAAACAAAACACAACTAGTCCAGGGTCTGTTTGTGATGAGGAAACAACATTATAACAGAGTTCAGAGAATAGTGTAACATGGGCCTTTAATTACTGGTTTCATCTGCTCCTCTGGACTTGTTTGGGTCTGTGTGTGTGTGTGGGGGTGTGTGTGGGTGTGTGTACAATGTGCTGATGGTAATAAGTTATGTGTGACCATGCAACCAATCTGCCAATATATACAAAAATATAGAAATATGTGAGACAACAACACAGATTTATTATTTATTGAAGGTTTGGTTATTTTCACACATTCTTCCACGACTTAAACACATTTCTTCCATTATGATCATTATGACACAATAAAAACATGTACAACTCCGTCATTCAACTATATGATACTGAACAATACACACAATACATAAAACTTCTATTTTGGTCCAACAAGTCTCAAAGTGACAGGGACAGAAGCACAGGACAGACCGCTTTAATATTTGACCTGTCCTTTAATGGGACATCCTCCAGAGCAGGGAACAACCATAGTGCTGCATCCAGGGACATGTCCAGATCTGAGACATGGTCAAGGTCAGGTTTACAGACACGTCTCATGTTGGACAGTTCATAGACATGTCTCACAGTGGACAGGTCAGAGCTATGTCTCACAGTGGACAGGTCAGAGCTATGTCTCACAGTGGCCAGGTCAGAGACACACAGTGGACAGATGAAGGACATGTCTCTGGGGACATCTGTAATGCTTGGGACTTGCTCAGAAGTCGGGCCCTTCCTTCTTCAGGTTCTTGTAGTCTGTGGTGATGGCCATGAACTGTGACAGAAAGCACAGAACTCAGTGAGGACAGGACACAGTGAGGACAGGACTCAGTGAAGACAGGACACAGTGAGGACAGGACTCAGTGAGGACAGGACTCAGTGAGGACATGACTCAATGAGGACAGAACTCAGTGAGGACAGGACTCAGTGAGGACAGGACTCAGTGAAGACAGGACTCAGTGAAGACAGGACTCAGTGAAGACAGGACACAGTGAGGACAGGACACAGTGAGGACAGGACACAGTGAGGACAGGACACAATGAGGACAGGACTCATTGAGGACACGACACAGTAAGGACAGGACACAGTTAAACCAGGGCTAAACATGCTCAGTGACCAGTCCTGTTTGATATAAGAGCGATTCTGTTTTATAAAACATATATTCCCATTTTTTCTTTTGCCATTTGCTCTTATGTACTTTATACTTTATACATGATGATAAAATATAATGACACATATTTTATCACATGTATCAAGTCTGTTTTACCTTGTACTGATACGTAGGGTCCAGCTTGTTCCAGGGCTCAGGGTTCTTGGTCTTGTTCCATCTACAGCACAACACAAACAGATCTCACACATTTAAACTGTATTTTGCTGTCTCTGATCAAATCTACAATCTGCCTTTTACCAATTTATTCAACTCCTCCTTTTAATTACACTGCAGTCGCTGAGTTTAACACAGGGGGTCCATCTTGTGCTCTGTGAACTATATCATTGAAATCAAAACTGAAAGCACTGCAGCACATGTCCAACTACCCGGAGCTCATTCAAGACACTGTTTCCCAATGTGCAGTGCATGGATGCTTTTTGAATACACAGGCAATTTGCATTTCTGTTCATTTATCAGCAGAACACTCCTTTTGTCCAGTCACAACCTTCTACCTTTAATTTGCCTTTCAACTAATCACATCTCTTCACCAAAACGAGATTTAAATGTAATAGGAATATTTGAAGTATTGGTGGGCGGGTCCTTACGTCACATGGGGTCCCTTGGCCAATCGGAGCAGGTAGACAAAAGCTCCACCCATCCCCAAGCAGATGAAGAAAACCTGTGGCACGAGCTGGAGACAGATAAATAAAAATTAAGGATTCAAATCATTTCGAGGGTTGGCCACCAGTTTCTATAGTATTGCTTGAAAACCGTGTACGTAGATTCTTATTGTGGGTGGGCTCGCCTCTCCACAGATCTGACCCATAACCTGGCTTGGTGAAGTTATGTATTATTAGTTATTTTTATGTTTCTACATATTTATAAGTAGATATTTACCTAAAGGTTCCTTGCCTATTAGCCTTTAGTTGTTATCGTGTGTACAGATACTCCCTCTAGTGGCCATTTTCGCATCATTCAAATTAAAAACAAATAAATCTAAATTTTGTCTTATATAAATCAGGAAACATCCACTGCATGCATTTAATGACTCTTAATGTCACCTCCAGACCCATAGTCAGAAACTTAGCTGCCCTTTCTAAATCCAGGTCTAAAACTTATTCCCAAGTTGCATCATATTTGGAGAAATATTTAATAACTTCATATTTCATCATCCCTCACAATAATAAGCCACATAGTTGAGTACTGTATATGCAGATGAGCCACACACAGGGAGACAGCAGCGCTCACACTGACAGAGGGATAATCAGGGGGTTTCGTCAGTAGACTTGTGAATGCCAGGTCAGAAATATGATAAATAATTGCTCTTTTTGAGTGATTTACAAAAACTAACTTTGGGGAGTCAGATATTTTTATTTAAGTGGTTTAATTTAGTTTGTATTGTTGTTTTTCTGTTCTTGTCCTGGTTTAATTCTGTTTATTCCTGGTTCTTGTCCTGGTTTAATGTGAGTGTAGTCCTGATCTGTCTTTGGTCTCACATCTGGTATTTAGTCCTGGTTTACTCCATCTTAGTCTTGGTTTAGTCCTGGTGTTTTGTCTCGTTTAAATCAAAATTTTGTGCAGGTGCTTGATCCTGATTGAGTCCTGGTTTAGTCCTGGTTTAGTCCTTCACCTGATTTATACTTGGAATAGATTTCATTCAGTCCTGGTTTAGTTGTGATTAACAGAGACTGAGACAGTCCTGGTTTAGACCAGGGTCTTGGCCTTGGTGCAGATCTGAATTGGAGCGGTTATAATCTGGGGCCCTAAAGGGGGGACATTATTCTGATTCTAAGAGCTGACGGACCAAAAAAACAGTAAAATTGGTTTTCTGGACTTGGTTCAGGACTAGGACTGGACTTGGAGTTGGACTGGACTTAGACTGAACTAAGACTGGCCTTGGACTGGACTTAGAGCTGGACTAGACTTGGAGTTGGACTGGACTTAGACTGAACTTGGGCTTGGCTTGGCTTGGCTTGGCTTGGGACTGGACTAGGACATGACTAGACCTGAACTAGGACTGGATTTAGACTTGACTTGGACTGAACTTGGACTGAACTTGGACTGAACTAGGACTGGACTTGGACTGGACTTGGACTATTACTGGACTTGGACTAGACTGTAGAAGGACTGAACTTAGACTAAGACTGTACAGGACCTGGACTAGGACTGTATTAAGACTTGACTTGGACTGGATTTGGACCGGTTTTAGACTGGACTAGGATTGAATTAGGAGCGAACTTGGACTACACATTTGGTTGATGTTTTTTTGCCGTGGTCAGTCAGTGTTCAAGTGTTCACTAAATGACAACAGTGAAATAAAAATATAAAAAAGAAAATAAAGTTTAAAAGGAAAACTTTTAATGAGGCAGATGGACGGACAGATGCTTAAATGATTCAATCTGTAATAAGTGACATATTGTGCATTATTGTCAAGGAAGAGAATTAGACAAGTGGAGTCATTAACTGCAGCAAAAACAGGTCTGAAGATGCTACTTTAAATGATCCTAATGAATTATAATTTGTGTTTGTTTTGTTTAGGTGTTTTAGTTCAGCATTTCTGACTATCATTTCCATAATATAATTAATATAATATGTTTATTTCTTCTTTTAAGCTTTATTACCTGCCACTAGATTAAGAAAAACAAAAAAAAACAAGTTATAGATGCATAGATTGAAATTGAATATATACATTATTTTAATTTGAAATAAATAAATAAATAAATAAATAAAATAAAATTTAAAAAAAAAAAAAAAAAAAAAAAAAAAAAGCCTGTAAATATTTGTTTGTCTTTTATTCATCACCAAATAAAACTTTTTGGATTCAGTAATAATTTTTAAATAATCTTAAGTAACGAACTTAATGAACTCACGAAACAAATTTAAACAAAAAAAAATCTGGAAAAAAATCTAATATTTAAACTATTTTAGAAATATATATTTTGTCTTTGACCCATTGGAGAAAAAAATTAATAAAATTTAGCCCACTATTGGAATGTCAACTTTGCTTCTGGATTTTATTTTCAATTTTTATATATACTTTTATTGTTTGTATTGTTCTTACATAAGTAACTTTATTAGCAATTTTTAATGACATGCCACTTTAAAATCAATATGACGAATCTGAATTCTTCATTTACAGCAAATTGAATCACTACTATCTCTAACAACTTGCCAATGATAACTCTGATAATTATTTATAGATTTTTCTCATGATCTAAATGTATAAATGTTTTACTTACGCCCGGGTGCTTCTTGGCTTTGTCCACAATGATCTTGAACAGCATGACTCCTCTGAAAGTAGGTCTTCAGTCCAGTCCTGGTCTGGTCCTGGTCTAGTCCTGGCCTAGTCCTGGTCTGGTCCTGGTCTGGTCCTGGTCTGGTCCTGGTCTGGTCCTGGTCTGGTCCTGGTCTGGTCCTGGTCTGGTCCTGGTCTGGTCCTGATTTAGATCTGGGTCTGGTCTGGTTAGTGTGATGTGAGGGACTGGAGCGTTTGATATGTCCAGACCGAAAGCAGAGCGGACCTGATTACAGCCTGGACCCAGAGGACCTAAAGGGGAGGGGCTAAAGGGCAAGCAGGAGAGGGGAGGGGCTAAAAGGCAGGCATGGTAGGGGTACAGCAGGACAGGCGTGACAGGTGACAGGCTGCTTTATATATCAAATTCAGCCTTGCACCAATTCCATCCTAGTTTAGTGTTTGTTTATAAGATTTTTATTATGACTTTGATAAGTTTAAGACGTTTACATTTGTATCTGATGTAACTAAAAGCTCGTCTCCATGGAGATGTTAATGCTTTTCCTGGAATAGTCCACTATATGACATTGAACGTATCTATCTCTATGGAGGCAAGCAGCAGATGACATCACCAATCTAAGTTAGTGGTCAGATCTGTGGGGAGGCAAGCCCACTCATGGCAAGAATACATGTTTTTAATAGATTTTTTTAATGTATACGTAGAGCAACACCTGCAATATGAATGATTGTAATAAATGTAAGATAGATAATTGAATACCATATTGTGACACATTTTAAGTAAACCGATAAAAAGGCAACAGTTTTGTAAGTGAACTTTTTTTTACCCAATAGAGAGCGTATTAAGTAGGGACGGTTTGATATGGATGACCGATTTGCCGATACTGATATTAAGCTTTATAATCTATAGCAAGGACCAAATTCATGTTAAGTTATAGTGAAGTTTAGAAATGTATTTATTGATTGTGTAAAAATAATAACAAAATGTGTTTATCTGGGATATACATTCATTTTTTTCACTCATTTTGCACACACTGACTGGGGCAGAGCAGAAAAAATATTGGTTTCAAATATCCTCTGTTGGGCGTGTTCTATCAAAATGACGACTGGATTCGATCAATTCAAATCTCAAAAGTTTATTCCCCTGACAGTTACAATCTAATACAGTACCTGGGGTCAAATGATCTATCCCTCGTATGTGCAGCAGTCTGTCTGCCTTTCCCTGGCCCCAAAGACAAAAATGTAACATGCAACATGAATATGCAAATATTGTTGAGAAGGTAGACGCCTTGAATCCCTCCTTCCGGCCTCCTTCACCTCGCCGAGCCGCACCGGTCTGTTTTTCCGGCCTTGAGTCTACTCCGGCAGCCTTATCTCTGTAAGGGAGTCTGTGGAAAGCACCCACTGTCTCCCACAATTCACATCTCACAATGTTGCCTTTAAAGTAGGACTGTTATAATGAGTGAATAGTTTCAGTGTTAGAATATAGTGCTTGTTAGGCATACCTCAAAAGGATACAAATTTAATAAATAGTTTCAGTGTTAGTATATCAAACCCATGCTCAAACTTTAGTATAAAATAGTGCTTGTTAAACAACCTTCAAAAGGATACAACATTCAAAGAATATATGCATTCAGTATACAAATGGTGGTTACATGACAATATTCAAAGGATATATGAATTATTATGTTTTGATAATGCATCTAAAAAGCTTTATTACTTGACATCCCCTTCACCTCTAATATCACAATAGCCATTATACCATCCTTAATGCCAACCCCACTATGTTTATTTTCCCAAGTTAAAAGGAAATAGCATTATAATTTGGTTTGATGATCCCAATACAGTAACAAAAACTTTAATTTTAGCAGCTTGTATACAACTCATAAAAGTGATAGGAATAAGTGTGGATCCAGAATATAAAAGAGAAATATTTATGCAGAAAAATAACTGACTGTTTCATTCCACTACTGTGACTGAAGTTTGTACCATGACAGAGGAGGAGGGAGAGGAGGAAGAGGAGGGGGTCCCTTAATGATGCACAGGGCTGTTGTTGTTTACTTGAAAACCCACTGGGACCAAACAGGGAAATGGAAACACTAACAAACACACTGTCCACTCCACCAGTGGCACATATGAGACTTATGGACTGTGTTTGATACATCCTCATGAGGCTGAGTTTGTTTTATTCCAGAGGTGATGCACTTCAAAGACCACAAATATTTAAAACATTTATGGTTCAATTTCCATCCTAAACTCATCATTTGTTTAATTCAATTTTTTTCTTGTGAAGTAAGTTGAGTAAAAGCAGATTAGACAATTGTTACAAACACTGTTCCCTCCAAGCTGCGCGCGTGCGCAATTGCGCACTGCTGACACGGTCTCCGCGCACAGAAAATCTGTGCTGCGCACAAAAAAATCGAACCGGAGTTGAAAATAAAATAAACACACAACAATTCATTCTGCGCTATTTTTCAGTGTGAGTCAGTGAGTGTGACCGGGGACGAGCTGCTCCAGACAATTATGTGATTCACATACGTATTTGCGCAGCTTATCCACGCCATTGACAGGCGTCCTCATGCGCCGCTACCAGACTTTTAGCCGATGTGGCCGACGTGGAGTGAAAACTCGCTTATGATTCTAAGTGCTGTTTAACCCCGTAACGTTCTGACGGCCGCCCTCGGCAAAGATCTGCGCATAAAATTACGCGCGCGTAATTGTGTAAATTTGCGCACTGTTTTGCAGCAGTTTTGCGTTTTAAACATGACGAAACGGACAAAACAAAGGAAGTACGCGACCGAGGACACTGTGGATGTTTGTAAAAGTTAAACTAGAGGCATCTCGGACCCGGAGCGGTTCGTGGAACCGAGTGAAGATCTCATGATGGACTCAGGAGCAGAGGACCTTATGTTTTGATGGACTGGATGCTGTTCCTGATCGGTAAGCGTGGTTTATTCTGCTATTGACTTAATTGTGAGTCAATTAAGTCCCACACCACCACTTGGGTGAAGTGTCTTGCCTAAGGACACAATGACAGAAGTTGGTCCGAGCGGGACTCGATCCTCCAACCTCTGTCACAGAATGACTGTCACACTGTCACATGTACAGTGTATTTTTAGTTTCCAGTGTGTTTGTTTACAATTTGAAGTGTGTGTGTTTGTTCACTGTTTGCAGTGTGTGCTTTGTAAATATACATTTATTTTGACCCATACCACTTGTTTTGAATATATTTTATATACAAATACACATTATATATTTTGTTTTGATATGATATGTAGGCTGGTGTGCAGATACAGATTCCTCTCAGTGTGTATTGGTCATTGAATACTGTCATTGGTTATGAGTTGTAAAAATCAAATGATCGTGTCACATACTGAAAAACAGTTCCCAGACCACAGTAGGACAATCTCACTCAGTGCACAGCAAAAGCTTCACACAATGGCTTATACTCATACAATGCCATATACTCATAATGACAGCTTTATAATAAAAATGTTAAGTGTGTTTTCAACATTGGAGTTTACAGTTGGCTTGGTTTGGTTGGAAGCTCATGTTTTGCCATAGTTAAAATTAAATATTTATACTTCCAATAGCATTAACATACTACACAGTTCATGAGCAAGATTTTTGTCATTTTCATTGTATAAGTGGCTAAAGCACTTAATTAAAAGTCTTATAACAGAAATGTAAATGCGGTAATTTGATTCTTTTAATAAACCATTTAACTTGGATGGATGCGATGCAGCATGACCACAGTGCGCATGTCTGATGTTGCTCACAGTGGTCCATGGGAAGCGGTCCCATGGACCACTGTGAGCAACATCAGACAAGGAGTTTGTGTGTTTGCTCAGACTCGTGAAAAATTAGAGGGAACATTGGTTACAAAGTCAACTCATATCTAATGTGCTGTGTGTATTATTCAAAACGACTTGTACAGCTCAGCTTTGGTTTGGCATAGATAAAAATAACTGAGATGTTATTGCTTGTATTCCCAGATATGAGGTAAAAATGTGGTCTTGGTTCTCAAGATGATGATCCAATCAGAAAGCAGAATGAGCTTCACATGAATCTCTCATTTAGGTTTCCAGTTTCAGTGCTAAAATCCAGTTGAATTAAACCTAAAATTCCTCTCTCTGATCTGAATGGTCACTACCTAAACCCCAGCACCTATAGACAATCATGACTCAGTGCTAGTGCAGCCTCTGCAGCTCAGGGAGTGAATTCTGGAGGTTCTGAGCTTTCACATGAATCCTGAGAGTGATAAAACGTGTATGTTTCCTCTATCTCAGTGGTTCTTAACCTGGGTTCGATCAAAACCTAGGGGTTCGGTGAGTCTGTCTCAGGGGTTTGGGAGAGGTCAAGATACTCACCCGACTCACATGATTCGCGGACTGCGTGTCATGATCCGCAGTGTCCACTCCTGGTTTTCCTCCGTGCGTGCTCCTTCCCTCCCTCACCTGCCAGATCTGGGCTGGGCTCCTGGCTCCTCCCGCGCGCACCTGCAGCCCATCAGTGCAATCAACATGCCTGCTGGGCATAAAAGGAGCTGGGAGAGGAGACTCAGTGCGGGATCATTGTTGTGTTCACGTCATCCCTGTCTTGTCTCCGCATTCCTGTCTGTTCCTGCGTTCCATGTTCCGTGTTCCGGCCCTGGATGTCTCCTGCCTGCTCTGCCCTACGCCCATCTGGTCTGCCTGTCTTCCTGTCATCCCTTCATGTGGTCTGTTCCTGTGTCCCGTGTTCCTGCTCATCTGCTCACCTGCTCACCTCCGGATCACCCACTGGTTGTACCATGTCCTTATTCTTGCAATAAATCCTGTAAATATTCCCCGAGTCTGCATCCTTTGGTCCGCTACACTCACCCGTTACGACAGAATGATCCCGCCAACCATGGACCAAGCGGACTCGGGGTTAATTGGACAGTACTACCAGCCCACCCTGCTTACCTGTTTGTCTCCGGTTCACGGGCCTGTTCTCCATTGGCCGTCCTGCACCAACCGGTCCACTCCCAACCTGTCTGCTCCTCGCCTGGACCGTTGTGGCTCCGCTGGACACCGTTTCCCGTCCAGGGACCTCCTCGTTCCTTCTGAACCTTGTCTGGACCGTGGTAGCTCCGCTGGACACCGTTTCCCATCCAGGGACCTCCTCGTTCCTTCTGAACCTTGTCAGGACAGTCGCAGCTCCGCTGAACATCGTGCTCCGTCCAGGGACCTCTTCTTGTCCTCTGCCCCCTCGGTGGGACCCTCGCATCTCCGCTGGACTCAGCTTTCCGTCCAGGGACCTCGTGGTGTCGTCCGCCCGTTCCCCGGACCGTTGTTGCCCCTCTGGACAGTCTACCGGCCCGCACCAGTATCAATTTTGCCCTCCGTCCGGCTCCCCTCCGCCCACCTGTATCAATTTTTGGGCCACCAGGAGGTGGCCCTTAGGGGGGGGGGTACTGTCATGATCCGCAGTGTCCACTCCTGGTTTTCCTCCCTGCGTGCTCCTTCCCTCCCTCACCTGTCAGATCTGGGCTGGGCTCCTGGCTCCTCCCGTGCGCACCTGCAGCCCATCAGTGCAATCAACATGCCTGCTGGGCATAAAAGGAGCTGGGAGAGGAGACTCAGCGCGGGATCATTGTTGTGTTCACTTCATCCCTGTCGTGTCTCTGCATTCCTGTCGGCCCTGTATTCCTGTCTGTTCCTGCGTTCCATGTTCCGGCCCTGGATGTCTCCTGCCTGCTCTGCCCTACGCCCGTCTGGTCTGCCTGTCTTCCTGTCATCCCTTCATGTGGTCTGTTCCTGTGTCCCGTGTTCCTGCTCATCTGCTCACCTCTGGATCACCCACTGGTTGTACCTTGTCCTTATTCTTGCAATAAATCCTGTAAATATTCCCAGAGTCTGCATCCTTTGGTCCGCTACACTCACCCGTTACGACACTGCGAGTGTCTCCAAATGCTGGCCGTGTCCCAATTCGACAAATGCACCCTTTGAGCCTATCAAAGTACGAAGTACCGACTTAAATGAGCCGTTTGAATGGCATAAAACGACATAAAAACGAAGAAAAGGAACAGACTTTGCTCTGAAAATGACATGAGAGTGACCAAGGTGAAGCCATGTATTTCTGAACTGGTCTCACAAAGGCAACAGCAAAAGTCACACTGATTTGCAGTAAATATTCATTATTATTCTAGCCTGATGGAAATTGGGTGATGGGTGTGTGTTAAAAATAATAAATAGCATAAATAAGTTCATTATTGGAATACATAAGGTTAAAAATGTAAATAACTTCAGTGTGGTAGTATTAAAAAAGGTCAAGTCTTTGTAAAAAGGTATGTAATTTGTTGTAAGTTCATGCATTGTACTGGTTTTATTCTTTGTGACGTTAATGCACGGTTCATTTTGTGCACCAGTAAAACATACATATGTCTCAAAATAATTTATTTTTCAATAAAGAAGGGTTCGGTGAATGTGCATATGAAACTGGTGGGGTTCATTACCTCCAACAAGGTTAAGAACCACTGTTTCAGAGTCTGTAATCCAGTGTTTTGTTGTTTTTTGTGGAAACCAGGTGTTTGGGGGTTAAAGGTCGCCGACCCCTGGTATAATAAAATAGAGATATAATATTATATAAACTATAGCATTAATGATAATTATAATGAAAACTATAACAGAAGTTTATAATGAAAGTAGAGAGCATAAATAATGTCTGATCTGGAGCGTGGTTCAAATAGGATGAGTGAGGACTGTGCTGTGGAGAGGGGCTGATGGTGACCAATAGACAGCTATTAAAAAGATGGAAATATATTATTTAATTATCTATTTTTATTTATTTGACTATTATTTTTCATATTGTATATTGGTTTGTACTTGTACACACATGTTTATGTCTACTTGTATATACTTGAGTGTGTTTATATACTTTATTTGGGAGCTGTGCCTGATCTGTGTGGGGGTGTGTTTGTGTGTGTGAGTGTGTATGTGTGAGTGCGTGTGTGTGAATCTGTGTGTGAGGATGTTTGAATGTATAGGAATGTGTTAATCTTAATGTATTTGTGTGTGTAACAGTTGGGTTCTGTTCTCCTCCATCTTTTGGACCTGTGCCTCTTTGTTTTGAATCTGTTGGAGCATCTGGATCTTTTGCTCAGCGTCCTCTTTTTGCTTTACCTCCAGTTTATTAGAGAACTGAACCAGAGCAGACATGTCACTTTTAAGGTTCGACAGAGCACGCTCCAGTCGAGTGTTCTGCTCCATCAGCTTTGCATCCTCCAAAGATTTTTCTTGCAGTTTATATTTTAGATCAGCAGTGTCCTTGCGGAGACTTTGCTTTTCGATCTTCCATTCTTTGGATTTTTGGCTGGAGTCTTCTTGAATTTGCTTCAACATGGCTTTAATTTCAGCGACCTGTTTCTCCAGTACTTCAATATTGCCGTTTTTGGTCTGAAGCTGGTGTTTCAGCTCATCTGACTGGTGTCTAAATGCTCCTCTCTCCTCCTTCACTTGAGCCAGTTCAGTTTGGAGTTCTTGGATTGTTTTGTTTTGTTTTGTTTTGCTCTGCTCATCTCCAGCAGGGAGCGCTGTTCCTCTGTGCTCTTCAGCTTCCACTCTAAAGCTTGGCATGTTTCTAGCTGCAGGGAGCGCTCTACCTCTGCACTCCTCAGCTCCTGGTTTAACGCACTGGATCGCTCTTTCTGCAGAGACCGCTCTACTTGTGACTTCTTCAGCACTTCCTTCAGCTCCTTATAGGTCTTCAAAATGGCATCCTTCTCCTCCTCCATCTTTTGGACCTGTGCCTCTTTGTTTTGAATCTGTTGGAGCATCTGGATCTTTTGCTCAGCGTCCTCTTTTTGCTTTACCTCCAGTTTATTAGAGAACTGAACCAGAGCAGACATGTCACTTTTAAGGTTCGACAGAGCACGCTCCAGTTGAGTGTTATGTTCCATCAGCTTTGCATTCTCCAAAGATTTTCCTGCAGTCTAGATTTTAGATCAACAGTGTCCTTGCGGAAACTTTGCTTTTCGATCTTCCATTCTTTGGATTTTTGGCTGGAGTCTTCTCGAATTTGCTTCAACATGGCTTTAATTTCAGCAACCTGTTTCTACAGTACCTTAATATTGCCGTTTTTGGTCTGAAGCTGGTGTTTTAGCTCATCTGACTGGTGTCTAAATGCTCCTCTCTCCTCCTTCACTTGAGCCAGTTCAGTTTGGAGTTCTTGCATTGTTTTGTTTGTTCTCTCCATTCCTCGGGACCATTAACTTGTCCTTCTCGTGCTTTTCCATAAGCTGATTTATTTCTCCATCTTTGAACTGAATCGCATGTTTCAGTTCCTCAGACTCTCTCAGTAAAAGTCCATTCTCCTCTTTGACCTTGTCCAACTCAGTCTGGAGTTCTTGGGCTGCTCTGTCCTTTCAATTCCATTTGAGTGTTATGAGTGAGAATTATCATTTCTGTTTTCCTCAGTAGCTTTAACTTCTCCTGGTGCCGATCATGGTCTCGTTCTCGAAAATTCCGCAGGTCTTCGAGCTCTTGGAGCAGATGTTTCTCTCTTGCATCTAAAGTTCGAGCAACTTTAGAGGCCATTTCAAATTGAGACATGACTAAGGCCATGCCCCGCTCCTCTTCCTCCTTAGACCTCTCATAGTTTAGAGGCCCTAACTGCTCCCTCTCCATCTCCTCAACAATTAGAAAGGCCTTTACAGATGGTCCAGAGGTGTGGTCCGCACCAGTGGATGCTATCGCTGGCTCCTCAAGCTGCTCCAACTCCTTAAAAGATGGAGAAGGACCCTCCTCTAGAAGGTCTGGATTGGTGGATGTTATTCCCAACTCCTCCATCAAGTTAAATTCCTCACTGTAGAGGAGTTTGTCCTCTTCAGGAGTAAAGTCGCACCAGTTTTTGGACATGTTTGCTGCTCTGAGTTCGGTCGCTGCGTGCTCATTCAAGTGCTGAGTTAAAGTGAGGCTGGGTTTGTCCTACACTTAGAGACTTCTACATAGAATCTGTCGATCTCATCACAAAGCAGAACGCTCTGATGTCACGTGTCACCAGGTGATATATATATATATATATATATAATAATCCATCCATCCATTTTCTTCCGCTTATCCGGGGCCGGGTCGCGGGGGCAGCAGTCTAAGCAGGGACTCCCAGACTTCCCTTTCCCCGGACACGTCCTCCAGCTCCTCCGGTGGGACCCCAAGGCGTTCCCAGGCCAGCCGAGAGACATAGTCCCTCCAGCGTGTCCTGGGTCTTCCCCGGGGCCTCCTCCCGGTGGGACATGCCCAGAACACCTCCCTAGGGAGGCGTCCAGGAGGCATCCTGAGCAGATGCCCGAGCCACCTCAGCTGGTTCCTCTCAACGTGCAGGAGCAGCGGCTCTACTCCGAGCTCCTCCCGTGTGACCGAGCTCCTCACCCTATCCCTAAGGGTGCGCCTGGCCACTCTGCGGAGGAAGCCCATTTCAGCCGCTTGTATCCGCGATCTTGTCCTTTCGGTCATTACCCAGAGCTCATGACCATAGGTGAGGGTAGGAACGTAGATTGACCGGTAAATCGAGAGCTGAGCCGGATATATTATAATATGATTGTTTATTATAGCAAAACTAAGGAACATATTTGCCTTATTAAACGTTTTTATAAATCCATGTGATGGTTGAATATGTATTTTTGGGGTGTTTGAAGTGTCTGTCGTCACCTGCTTTTGTCTGTGCAGAAAACCAGCCCCCAGAAAACCAGTTTTTTTTTTTTTTTTAATCTAACTATTTAGCAATATGTTTCTTATCTTGACATTTTTTGTCATATTTTAGACTCTGAAAGAGTGTGGCAACACAGGTTTAGTTGTGATTATTTACTTTTTTAAAACAGTAAGTGTAGATTACATACACTTACTTAAACCTTTCTGTCTCGCATTTATTCAGTTGTTTTCAATTGTTTTATACAACATTAAAAACATGCATTCTTATATGAGATTGGCTCTGCGTAGATCTGAGCTGTAATTTATTGTATTCTTATTCTTATTCTTTATTCATCCATCATCATTAAAAGCTCCAAACATTATAAACAATCTCTAACGTGTGTGTTGTGATGTCCAAGATGTCCAGTGGCACATGTCCGCACGCACACTGATTGTCCCTGCTTCCTGTATGAGCCCAGCCCCTGGCATCTGTCCACCGGCCCGTGCGTCTCCTCACACTCAGGGTGTTTGTGAGGGAGGGAGCCCAGGCGAGGGACAATGGACAGGCAGGAGGGACACTAGAGCCTGTGCTGTCCTGGGACCACTGTACGTGTGGACCACTAGCACTGCCGGTTGATCTAATTCCAGAATATAAAAAAGAGCTGATGTTGACGCCAGTTTAACAGCTGGAGATGTGATTGTAAACAAGTGTGAGCTCAGTGGATTATGTTATTGTGATTTAAACGTGCTATGTTACATTAATGGTCCAGCTGATTGTCTCTATGGTGATGTTATCGCTTTGCCTGGAATGACCCACAGTATGACATTAAACATCTATCTTGCATTTATTTAGGTGTTCTTATTGCTCGAAAATACATTGGAAAACATGCATTTTACTGTGACAGGGCTTGCCTCTCCACAGATCTGACCTGTAAGTTTACCTATAGTGGCATCACCTACTTGTTTCCATGGAGATAGACAAGTTTAATCCCATACTGTGGAAAAAATTTTCAGGCAAAGCAACAACATCACCATGCAGACAAGAAGATGGCAGACTGTCCACCAGAAAAGTTGCATAGTGCTCCTTTAAAATCCATTGTCCTTTATTTATACCAAGTCTTATGTCCCTGCTGAGCTACTGTAATAGTTCACATGCTGCAAAAAATAACAAGAAAATTAGAGTGTAGATTAGAAAAGCAAATGTAGAAATAGAATATGCATTTTGTCTGCCATTCACTACTAAAATATAAGAAATGTAGATACTGATTTTACACTTTGTCCATTATAAGTCTTAAAATGTACAATTTTTAATTCTGCATTTGTATCGTTGAAGAGTCGCAAGTTTTTTGCAAGTAAGTACAGAGCAGTGGGCAGGAATATGTGACCTCCACTCTGAGAGGGTTACAAAACACTCACCTTGTTCAAATTTGCCTAAAGTTTCTTAATGTGTAACACCATGTAGACCAGAAGAGGACACACATACACACCAACACTATAAAACCTGTGACTCTCTTTCTATCCTTTCCTGAGAGTCCGTTGCTTCATGGTTCACTTTACCTGTGTGAAACTGATTAAACCCTTCTGACTTTACGTTCCAGACTCTTGGTTTTCTTTGACGCTTACGTCAAGAATGTCGTAAAGAATGGTGGATCAAAGATACACACTTGGGGTACAAGTTTAACAGAGTTTATTGCAAACTGGAGGGTGTGAATGCTGGTTGGAGGAGCTGGGTCAGAGACTGAGGAGTACAAACCAATTCTAGGTAGCTGGGTCAGAGGCTGAGGTGCACGGTGGGTCCAAGAAACGGGATCACAGAGGATACACTGATGAGAAAACTGGAGGATGACGTGGAGGATGACTTGACGATCTGGCAGCCTCTGTCACAATCCCCAGCTCCTTTATACTCACAAGGTGCAGGCTTGATTGCTCATGGGCTGCAAGTGTGTAGTGGGTGGTGCCAGGGTCTCCGCCCAGGTCTCGGCGCAGACACAGAACGGAGGGAGAAAAACAGCACAGACCAAAAAAAAACAAATCCTGACACACCAGAAACAGACTTTCTGTAGGTGAAAACTGCAATTTTCAGAGCTTAAAATGCAGTACAAGATTACTCAAGCATGCAAGAATCACTCAAAATACAACTAAAAGCTAATGATGAGGGAACACATTTTTAACCTGATTAAAATCTCATGTCAATTTTTACTTAATATTATAACCTTTAACAAAAAATCAACAACATGTAGCAGTCAGGGCACAGGCTGAATGAATCAATCAGAAAAAGTTTGGCCTGTTCATATCAAATCAACAAACTAAGAACTAAATGTTGTGGGTAAGTTATAGATTTAGTTCCGAATGATACAAGAACATTTGGTAGCAAAAGGAGCAGTCCAGGATACATTCCTGTACCCATCGTTTCACTGTGACCCGGTTTGAAGGCCAAGACCAAAAAACGAGCCAGTGGGTTCTTTCCCAAACAAAAGCAGTTGTTTTAAGGACCAGAGCGGCCCTAACCCCAAAGACTGAAGGACATCTGGCTCCAGCAGAGAGTTCCCAGCATCTGCTCAAATCCAAATGTTTGTGGATTTTAGACAAGAAAAACATCTGAAAATATGATATTTTTGGTTGGATGTTAAATTAAGTAATGATATGGAGACTGTTTACATTCAAAACATTACAACATATTTAAAGGTGCACTATAGGAGCCACCTGCTTGTTTCCATGGAAATGTTATCTCATATGTTCCAGGGCTTTGCATTAAACCTATATATTTTGTGTTTTTATTGTTGAAAAATACATAAAAAAACGCAGATCTGACCTGCTTGTCTCCATGGAGATACATAGGTTTAATGTCATACTGTGGAACATAGCAAAAACATCTCCATTGACAAAAGCAGTTGGCATGGATACCCTCCACCAGAAATGTTACTGTATGTTGCTGTATTGCCCAAGGATACAGCAGCAATGTGGACTTTAAAGAAGGGGTATTTTTTTGTTTTTGATGAGGAAACAACATGTTATAACGTGATAGAAAGCTCCAAAAAGTCTATTTTGCATAATACCCCCTCTTTACTACCTTAGCATCGTGGGCACATTGTGGGTTCAGATTTGTCCTATCAAAAGGACAGAAGTGGGTAGAGCGTAGAGTGGCCAAGAAATTTACTTTGGTAAGAGTACGGTTAGTTCAAAGTACTAATATAATGACTAAATAAATACATTAAGAGCATTACTTAAAAAAATAATAATAATTAAGTAAACTACTATTGAAGTATAACGATTAATGCCATGTAGGACTATTCAAGCAATAAATGAGTAACTGTCTAAACATAACATCTGATTTATAATTTGAAGTTATTTGAAATAATTTGAAGGACAAAACCTTACATTATTTTCAAAAGTCTGAAATATCGCTGAAAAGCGCTGCAAGAAACATAAATGTTCGAATCATTTCATTTGTCAACATGAAGCTCAAAAGAAAACTGTTGCTTCATTAAAGTACCCAGTGTCGGTGTGTTTAAACGGTGGGCAGGCTCTCATCTGGAGCAGGTGCTTCTGGGACAATAAGAGCTAATTACACAAACACTCCATTCAAAAGATCACAAAGAGGCTTAACCCGGCACAAGACTCACACTGGACCAGCTCCTCATTTAATCTACAGTCATAATAAACATGTACGATATGCCAGTGCTCTGTAAGTCCTACTGACCTGAGGTTAAAGGTGCTCTATGCAGCCTGCTCTTATGGCCTGCTCTAAATTGGCTGAATGTGGGGTATCCCACAATTCACTGCACGGATCAAACCTGAGCTCTTGAGCTCTTTACTCAACAGTAAAGAGCTGCCTAAAAACAAAGTCAAATTATAATATAAATAAATGCGACATTTTGTTAATTTTTTTTTGTAACGACTATTACACTGATTTCTTCTTACACTGACCTTTATAGATTTTGAGCTAATCCATTAGCACCATTGTGTGGCAGGTCTTTATTGTAGCTGCTTGATGCTTTCAAGTCTAATGGTCCAGACATCAGTTCCTTCTGCAGTGATGGAGGGGTGTGGTTGTTTTGAAATTCCTGGAAGCTAACTTCATCCTGTTCGTGACGCCAAAATTTATGTGGATGCTTTCTCTCGAAAAAAGCCGAGTCCAAAAATAAGGTTCCACCGGTTTATTGAACTGTTGAGTATGAACAGAAATTACTTAAGCTTACAGATCAGGTGTCTCATCCGGGGCTTTGTTGGGCATCTTTAGATTCAGAGCCACTTGCCACCATTTTTGGACTCGGCTTTTTTCGAGAGAAAGCACCCACAGTGGCATGTCTGTTTAACACCTCTCTGACTTGCTCCTGTCTGCAGGGGCCCTCAGCTCCTCAGTTACGCCTGAAGTCTGGCACAGAGGTCCAAACTGACCCTGTGTGAGATAAATCTCTGTAGATGCTTATGTGTTTAAAGACTTTAGAATGGTTGTATTATTGCCTCTCTCTCTTTAAAGATTGAAGGTACAGATTTGGAGAAAGTATCTGCAGTGCAAAGCCTAATCACAAATGTTGTGCAAAGACTCAGGCAAACACTAAGAAAATCTTTTCTCTGCAAAAATGAATTCAATTCATTTCATTCTTTTGTGACTCTGTATCTGTAGACTCAGGTGTGTTCAGTAGCTCATTCATCTGAGGATGTGACGCCATCAAGTGGACCTCAAAGCACCATTCCTCTGTCACTGCCTGGAAGTGAAGTGCCCTTCTTTCTTGCTCCATTGATAGTTCCTAAAGAAGCCTGTAGGCCAGTGGAGAAGTGTAAGACACATAGACCACTATGGAACCTACCTGAACCACTGAGGGATTACACACAGTAATATAAAAGAAAGTACTATTATTCTATATGGTGAAAATCACATTCTGTTGTCTGCATAAAGATAATTTTTATTATCACCCTGGTATACAAATCAATATTGAGTATCAAGTCTATTCCTTAGTATCAAAATTAAGTTTGAAATGTTAGTAGTAGACAACAGAACTGTATGACTGGCCCGGTCGCCAAAGGAGGAGTCCAGACACTGTGCCAGAGGTCCTTTCCACTGTCCCCTGAAATGCTCCATTCCTGGTCTACGCGCAACAACTGTGGATCATTGTTACATTTTGCACATTTTAAACCACAATATTCTTCTGTTGGGATGGTGGTGAAAACGGGAGTTGATCAGCAATATGGTGTCTTGAAAACAAGTGATTAAAGATTGTTCCAACATGCACAAATCACTTCAAATACAACTTCCAGGGGGTAAAAAAAAAGAAGAGGAAACAACTATAACATTAAAAGCACGCTGTTTGCGTGTGTGTGACAGACAGGTGCCATTATTTTTGGAACGGATCCATCTGTCCACACTGCACCTGCCACTCCACCTGTCCACAAAACAGAAGGCAGAGAGACAGAGAGAGAGACAGAGACAGAGAGACAGAGAGAGAGGGAGACAGAAAGAGAAGGACAGAGGAGAGAAGAGATGGAGATGAGAGGGAGGTCGAGGGACATATTATGCACCAACACAAGAAATGGATCAATGAAATTCAATAGGCCTGTTATTAGAGAGTGATAGATTTGTTAGATTCTGGTGGTGGTGAAGAGGAGGAGATAGAGAGGCTGAGGAGGATGATAGTTCTGCTGCTGCGGTGGAGATGGGGAGATTAAAAGTCCTGTACCCAATTTTTTCCCATGTAATTGAGCAGAATTGGTCTTGCCCCAGTACAGATTTGTTGTATAAGCAGCTCTTGAGACCAAATAAGTCTGCTGTGTAAATTCTGCATTTAATTATAAAACGTTTTATAGTCAAATAATCAGAAAGTGCACATTACCATGATAGTTGTTCTTAGCATTACTGTGATGGTACAATCTGAACTTTGAACAGAATCATATTGTTAAAACAAGTGCAAATCTAATCTGATCGCAATAGTTGTCAGAAAAATTGCAACTACACATTTTTCCCAATTGCAAACATAAATATTAACAAGTGAGACATATGCCCTCTAACCAGAGTTTGTGGTTCCAATTCCCTTTGTTTTACATACTGCTGTTATGTCCTTTCGCAAGTCACTTTTGTGCTATTGGACGGTTGTAAACAAGCTGAGATGGCCAATAACTTTACTTTAAGATTTTGAAAGAAATTATCCACACATTTTCAATAACAAACAAACAGGTCCCTGAGGATTCAAAATGGCGTTGCGGTCATGAGAATGAGCAGAGAGGCGCGGAGGGAGCTGCACGTTCTCCTGACTCCGGCTGTAACCTCTGACCCCTGCACTCAGCTGATGTGTCTCTGAGGAAGTGGAGCTGTGCACTGGTCTGCATCTAATGAGGGATGACATCTGAAAGACTTGTATTAGCAACAACAAGTTTTAAAATTAAATACCGAGGTCTTATAAAAGCAGATTTGTTTTAATGGCATTTTTAAAAAAGGTAATAAAACATAGAAAGGCAAATCCTATGCTGAAGTGATTTTATAAACTTTCAGGGTGTTAAACTGAGCCTCAAATTAGAACTAAAACATGATCGCCCAATCAGATTTGTTTATTTCAGTAATGCATGTGAAAAAGAAGCTCAGCTGAAGTTGTTAGCAGCCATATTTGTTTTGATATGGACGGACCTGATTGGCTAATCCACCTGTCAATCATGCCCATCTTCTTTGCAAAGTATTGTAGAGAATCTCGGGAAACTGTGAAAGACAAAAGCTTTATGTTGACAATCTGAAATGACTTGCACTGTGAGTAAACTTAAACTATTTCAATAGCATCACTGTGACAGGAAGTGCTGCTGTAAACCTAAATGTCCCACTCTGATGTGCACAGTGAACGCCTCATCATTACAATTATGTAAGTGTAATCACATAATAGCTGTATGTTTGTACAGAGTTTTGTGGTGTGAGCTGTGAGGACATTAGGACCAAGGACACAGGACATCAGTGGGGACATGTTTGTGTACATGTACAGTGCCGCTCCTACAGTATATATGTGAGGACTCTAGTACAATGTAGTCTAGGGGCCCATTTTTATTGTGGAGATCTCTTTCAGCATAAATACCTCATCATGTACCTATCTTAAAAATGTGAAAAGTTCATTTTAAACGGTTTGCAGTAGTCCAAAGTTATTCCTCACTTACCTTATGCATTCTAAACATCCTAATTACCGGTATTCATCATGATCTTTCTGTTTATAAGCACTTTTGACAACTTTCAGAGGCTTGCAAAGTTTTGATTCACAGTAATAATAATATCAACTGTAACTGTAACGCTTTATAATTAACCTGCCCATAGAGTATGATGATGACGAGTGTCAGCAGGTGCTGGGGTTTAGGGCTGACGATTCAGATCAGAGAGACATTTTAGGTTTAAACCAACTAAATATGGTCAGTTTATAAAAAAAATAATGGTGCCAGGTTTATTTTTATTGTATTTTTTTAAACCATAGGAGCATGTTGCGACGATCATCACTGGTGTATATGTACTACTCAAATTACACATTATAGTAAGTCTTTAAAAGTCCAATTCAGTGGTAATTATAGCATTTCTTAGATTTTTTGATGTATTTTCTTGGAGCCCCTGGTGGTTTGAGGGACCCTGCACTGTGCATGTGTGATAAGTGCATGTGGGTGGGCTCTCAGCTGTCTGTTTGGGTTTGTGGAATGTCTTTAATGTTGATGTTGAAAGGAAATTGACAGAGGAAATGCCATCAAATTATTACAAGAAGGTTGGCGTGAAGAAGATGGAACAAGAGGAGAAAGGGTCAAATGTCCTCATTTTATGGTGAGTTTTAAAGGAAATCATGTCAAGATTTACTTTTTATGAGGCATTTATTAAACAAACTGTACGTAAGGTTTTGATTTCAAATTTTTCAGTACCCTGTGATTGGCCTATTTGTTTTGATACTGACGGACTATGCACCTTTCTGATCAGCTAATCCACCTGTCAGGCAAACCCAGTCTACGTTTTCCTTGTGAAGTAGCCAAAAGGTAAATTCACAAATGCTGAACCTGTTGAAAACAACCTAATAATATCGTTTTGATCTCTCTGATGAATAATGAATGGCTTTTGTGTTTAAACGAGCACATGTTAAGTTTGCATGAGTGGTTTTGGAGCAGGATCTCATTGGGCAGCTGCAGTTCCCAGGCCTTACCCCAAAAGCTAAGGGTCCTACACAGGGATTAACCTCAACAACCACAAAGGCCCAGGACTCCAGGTGCTCAGATGGTTTTGATTCAACACAACAAACAAAATGCAAAGCGATCAGAACGTGCTTTTATTTAAACGAGGGAATATACAAAACATGGTGTATTTTTTGTGTGGTAGAAAGTATGAATTGTTTTTTGTCACTAGCCTTACAAAAAACATTTACTTCAAATTTCAGTCATGAAGAACCAGTCTGGGGATGATTTATGGAAGTGTTTTTGTTTTTTTTGTTTTTTTTTACCTTTGACGTAACAATCCTGTGTTATGTTTTAGCTGAGGTAACAATATTATAACATATAAAAGCTCAGAAGAGAATTTATGTTTTTCACAAGGTATAAATGCACTCTCTTTCCCCTCTATCATCTCCTCCACAGCAGCAGAAAAATAAACCCATTGATCTCTCGGGCTGTACACAAAATATCAAAGCTGCAGTATATTAGTTAGTGTTAAACGTCTTAGCAGTCATATCAATATAGGCATATTGTGATACTTTTACATTATAAATTACACTTAAGTACCTGCTGGATGTTGCCTTAAAAGGTGGGACTGAATAAATCCAGGACTGGAGTTGTGTTTTCATGCACCTTTAGTAGAATAATCTGGATGATTTCAGATCTAGAATTGCCTATCTCTACTGAACTAAAGATAAAAGGAGCTGTTAACTTGAAAACTACCACTTGATGACATCACAAGGTGGAACAGAACATTTGACCTTTGGAGGTGTTGACAGAGAAATAATAAAGTATTACTCAGACATGTGTGAATGAAACAAAACACAACTCCAGGTCTGTTTTTGAGCAGCACGCTACATTATAACATGGTGTAAAGCCACAGGAGTCAATTTTGTGTAATATATGACCCTTAATATGGAGTTTATTATTATTTTATAACAAGACATTGTAATGTTTTATTTTTAATCAAAATACTTTTACTATAATAAAGATTTTTGCATTGCATGGCATTTCTTTAAGTTTATGGTTTGATAAACTTGGATGAATATGCTGGATGTGCACAGCTTTCCCACTGAAATGAATCTTAAGGCTTATTGTCAAGAGGGTCCGCCAACAGTTTATCTCCACTACATGTTTTATTTGGCCTCACATACTTATGGAGATACTATATTTATGCCATATTGTGAAACCTTATAATATAGACGAAACATAAACTTTCCACTGAACATAAATGGCAGACCCCTCACGTACCAGCAGGTTGCGTGTTTCCTAGTCCTTCACAAATTTACAGCTGTATGTCTAAAATTACTAATCAACAACTTATTGCTGCAAACAAAAGGCTTATTTTAAAACCTGCTTAAGGATTTATCTTGATCAGGTGCTGTGATCAGACCTATTGTGCACTCAGTGGTCCGAGACAAGGCATAGACGAGGGCAAAGTAAACAGCTCCCCCTTCTGGCCGAGCTCAGTGATGCACCAGAGCTCTGGGTCATCTAAGAACAGCTTTGAAATTGGAGAGATTTGTATGGAAGCCCGTTTCCGCCATGAAAAAAAAAAAAAAAGCTCCACAGAAAGTCGAAATTACGAGTTTTAAACTCGTAATTAGGAGTTTTAAAACTCGTAATTAGGAGTTTAAAACTCGTAATTAGGACTTTTAAAACTACTAATTATGAGTTTAAAACTCGTAATTAGGAGTTTTAAAACTACTAATTATGAGTTTAAAACTCGTAATTAGGACTTTTAAAACTACTAATTATGAGTTTAAAACTCGTAATTAGGACTTTTAAAAGTATGAATTATGAGTTTATAACTCGTAATTTTGGGAATGTAACATTTACAAAAAGTGAACCTTATCAATTTTGATTAAATGAATTTGGTATTTTAATAATTTCCTCAATAAACCAGCGGGGTTGTGACCAGCTGGCACTCTGCTCAGACCAGGAAAACGAGCGCTCACAGACACAGAGCACAGCTCATGAGTGGTCAGAACAGCACTCAGGGCCCACTGATTTGTTCAAGATGCCAGAAACTTTACTGGAGCTTAATTTATTCATTTTTTAAAAGTATGTAGGTGATAAACATAACAGTCCTCCTCCTGTCTCCTCTGCTCTGTACACTCAGTTGCAGTGTGCTACAAGCTCAATTAAGACTTTAAAAGTTCTAATTACGAGTTTTAAACTCATAATTAGTAGTTTTAAAACTCCTAATTACGAGTTTAAAACTCGTAATTTCGACTTTCTGTGGAGCTTTTATTTTTTTTTTTTCATGGCGGAAACGGGCTTCCATAGATTTGTGCTTTGTAAAGTTTTTTTTTTCATGCTTCAGAATCTCGGTAGAAAGAAAGTATCATGACAGTTCTTTGAAGATCCCATTTTCTTATACACCACATGTGAAGTTTGGGCTCATATAAAAATAGTACAAAAATAATATGCTTCTCTCTGAGTCATCACTACCTAAACCCCAGCACCTGCAGACAATCATGAATCAGTGCCAGTGCAGCCTCTGCCAATTCTGAGCTTTCACATGAGGCGTGGCCTGTTCAGTTGTGATTGTAGTACTTTTTTTAAACAGAGTGCAGGATACATACAGTTAATTTAAATAGGGTTGACTGGGTTAAACTAGGTTATCTACCCTGTCATCTAATAACACACAGTTAAAACAGTAAATGGGAGCAAATATTTAGGACAGCATCTCATGAAACTTCAGGCAAACTCCACACAGGCCTGTAGCAGAAGAGTGATCTGAAGGTCAGGAGACAGACTGACAGGTGGAAAGGTGCGTGATCGACAGGTGACATGGAGAAAACATAAAGAAGGAGAAATATAAGAAAAATAATACATAAAAACACAAGTCAGCAGAGAGGAGAGGTAGTGTGGGAGAGACAGGGCTGACAGAGCAGACACAGAGTACAAGTCACACCGAGAGGGAATTAAATTTTACATTTTTATATCATTTTTGAATATTTTACATATATTATATTTTAACTATTTAACAACTACACTCAAGGGATTTTGAATGGGATAAAAATATGAAACAACAGTGATTTAAAGGTGCACCATGTAACTTTTATGGTGGACACAGTACACCACCTGCTTGTCTCCATGTCGCCATGCTTGGAATGTTCAACAGCATTAGTATTAAAAAGTCTTTAAAGTCTTCAAAGCAAAAAATATACATGAAGAGGGGGGGGGGGGGGGGGGGGGGGGGGTAGATTCTAGTAGTTTACACACGAGCAATGTTCCCTCTAATTTTTCACGAGTCTGAGAAACACTCAAACTCCCTGAGCGGTCCCATAGACCACTGTGAGCAACATCAGATGTGCGCACTGTGGTCATAATACATCGCATCGCATCCAAGTTAAATGGTTTATTAAAAGAATCAAATTACCGCATTCACATTTCTGTTATAAGACTTTTAATTAAGTGCTTTAGCCACTTATACAATGAAAATGACAAAAATCTTGCTCATGAACTGTGTAGTATGTTAATGCTTTTGGAAGTATAAATATTTAATTTTAACTATGGCAAAACATGAGCTTCCAACCAAACCAAGCCAACTGTAAACTCCAATGTTGAAAACACACTTAACATTTTTATTATAAAGCTCTGACTTGTATTATGAGTATAAGCCATTGTGTGAAGCTTTTGCTGTGCACTGAGTGAGATTGTCCTACTGTGGTCTGGGAGACAGTCTGGTAACTGTTTTTCAGTATGTGACACGATCATTTGATTTTTACAACTCATAACCAATGACAGTATTCAATGATCAATACACACTGAGAGGAATCTGTATCTGCACACCCAGCTGCTCTATTACTGTGCATGTATATATCATATCAAAACACAATATATAATGTGTATTTGTATATAAAATATATTCAAAACAAGTGGAATGGGTCAAAATAAATGTATATTTACAAAGCACACACTGCAAACAGTGAACAAACACACACACTTCAAAATGTAAACAAACACACACTGGAAACTAAAAATACACTGTACTGTGACAGTCATCCTGTGACAGAGGTTGGAGGATCGAGTCCCGCTCGGACCAACTTCTGTCATTGTGTCCTTAGGCAAGACACTTCACCCAAGAGGTGGTGTGGGACTTAATTGACCCACAATTAAGTCAATAGCAGAATAAACCACGCTTACCGATCAGGAACAGCATCCAGTCCATCAAAACATAGGCCGTGTCCCAATTCGCCAAATGCACCCTTTGAAGGGTCCCTTCGAAGTACTCTTCAAAGTGTAGTTTGAAGGTTCCGGTCGAGAATCTGCCCTCCTCAGTGTAGCCGCCATCTTACTGAAGTGGGACAGGTCTACACCACGAACCGCACTTCCACCGTTGTCTTTGAGCGTACGATACGTACATTACGTACGTTATTTTTAATGATTTATTGTTTAATAGAAGAAAAGTCAAGATGTCGTCGTCACAGCCGTTTCTTTCTGTTTAGATTGAATATCCATCCATCCATCCATCCATTTTCTTCCGCTTATCCGGGGCCGGGTCGCGGGGGCAGCAGTCTAAGCAGGGACTCCCAGACTTCCCTCACCCCGGACACGTCCTCCAGCTCCTCCGGTGGGACCCCAAGGCGTTCCCAGGCCAGCCGAGAGACATAGTCCCTCCAGCGTGTCCTGGGTCTTCCCCGGGGCCTCCTCCCGGTGGGACATGCCCAGAACACCTCCCTAGGGAGGCGTCCAGGAGGCATCCTGAGCAGATGCCCGAGCCACCTCAGCTGGTTCCTCTCAACGTGTAGGAGCAGCGGCTCTACTCCGAGCTCCTCCCGTGTGACCGAGCTCCTCACCCTATCCCTAAGGGTGCGCCCGGCCACTCTGCGGAGGAAGCCCATTTCAGCCGCTTGTATCCGCGATCTTGTCCTTTCGGTCATTACCCAAAGCTCATGACCATAGGTGAGGGTAGGAACGTAGATTGACCGGTAAATCGAGAGCTTCGCCTTCCGGCTCAGCTCCTTCTTTACCACAACGGACCGATACAGCGACCGCATCACTGCAGACGCTGCACCGATCCGCCTGTCAATCTCACGCTCCATCCTTCCCTCACTCGTGAACAAGACCCCGAGATACTTGAACTCCTCCACTTGGGGCAGAGACTCACCACCCACCCGGAGAGAGCAAACCACCTTTTTCCGGTCGAGAACCATGGCCTCGGATTTAGAGGAGCTGATTCTCATCCCAGCCGCTTCACACTCGGCTGCAAACCGCCCCAGTGCCTGCTGCAGGTCCTGGCTCGAAGAAGCCATCAGGACAACATCATCTGCAAACAGCAGAGATGAAATCCTGTGGTTCCCAAACCAGGCCCCCTCCGGCCCCTGGCTGCGCCTAGAAATTCTGTCCATAAATATAATGAACAGAACCGGTGACAAAGGGCAGCCCTGGCGGAGTCCAACACTGCACTGGGAACAGGTCTGACTTACTGCCGGCAATGCGAACACAGCTCCTGCTCCGGTCATACAGGGACTGGACAGCCCTTAGCAAAGAGCCCCGGACCCCATACTCCCAGAGCACCCCCCAAAGGGCACCACGAGGGACACGGTCGAATGCCTTCTCCAGATCCACAAAACACATGTGGACTGGTTGGGCATACTCCCATGAGCCCTCGAGGACCCGATGGAGAGTATAGAGCTGGTCCAGTGTTCCACGACCAGGGCGAAAACCACACTGCTCCTCCTGATTGAATATCAATAGGGAAATATAACGTTTGAGGTGATTTTTTTTACTCAATTGTAGCTACTTCATAACTTTAACAAAATATACCTTGTGAAAACGTAATAACAGAGACAGAGGTAACAATATAATTTTTACATCCATAGTCTATAAACCAGAGAACACTGATTAGTTGTACATATAGTGGGATATTGCAGTTTAATGGTTCGGTATTTTGGCCAGTTGCTACACCACTTTAATAACAGTAGAGGGCGCTGTTTCCTTTCTATTCCGTGCCAGTTCTTTCCATCTGATTATTATTAGGTATTTTCTAGCAGTGCGGTGCTACATCAAGCTAGTATCTTGATTTACTAACACTAAGGTAAATGACACGTGCCTACGAGGGGCGCAAACGTATGGAATGTACGGAACTCATGAAGATTTTGTGCACGTCTCACGACTCTCTTCTGTCCTTTCTGGAGAGTCCGTTGATTCATTGTTCACATTACCTGTGTGGATCATTAAACTCTTCTGTCTTTATGTTTCAGCCTCTTGGTCTTTGATAGAATAGAAACCAACATTCTTACATTATTCTTATTGCAGTAATATTTTCTAATGATAATAATGTCTTCTTATTGTCTAGCAATAACTTCACATTCCTTTATTCCATGTAACTCCCCTCCTTTTTAATCATCAAACACACGGCCTGTACTTATCTTTATTCAGATTTAAAAGTTTTGAACGTGTATTGCGCAGTGGACTCCATTTTCTTCTCTTTTTTGCGCAGCCGCGGTGCATGATGGGATATAGAAGTGCGTGAAGTGTGCACGGATGCACGCTTCGGTTACATCCGATCTCCATGGAAACGGTGCAAAGGGAAGGGCAGGTTTTTTGGCCGCATTCAGTAGGGTGGGTTGAAATGGGACAGCCCTTGTCGCACCGGAAATTACGTAACTGCCCTTCGAACCGCCCTTCTAATGGTGATTCTAAGGTCAGGTGGGCGAATTGGGACACGGCCAGTGTCAGCAGTGCGCAATTGCGCACGCACGCAGCTTGGAGGGAATAGTGCACACGACTCAGTGTGGAAAAACTAAACGTCTATGGACAAATGTGTATAACCCCTCTCTCCCAACTGTCAAATAAAGTCTGTTTTTAAGTTGAACTGAGCAGATGAGTTCTTTCAGCTGACAGAGGGAGGTTGCATCAGCTTTCTTCACTGCACTGGTATAATTAAAACTGTACAGAAAGTACTATATCATAAATTGTCTGGAAATCGAGGAGGGGGGAGTAATGAAAAACTGTACTCAAATAAGAGTAACATTTACAAAGTACAAAGTAGTGGTTCAAGAGAGTACTCAACAAACTGTAAAAAGTATTTGAGGAAAGTGTACTGAGTAATACGGTCTGGAGGTACAGCTGGTTATAATTTAAAATTAAGGTAGTTGACATTATTAAGGTTTAGCTAATGTCCAGTTTAGAGAATGGAGATGGTTGGTGTTTTTTTTTTTTGGACTGGAGAAACAACTAAACAAAAACATTCTTTATAAAAGAGACATATTATGCAAAATTGACTTCTAAGAGCTTTATTAATGTTATAATAGTTTTCCCTCATCAGAAAATACTGTTTTTACCAGGATTTCTCAGCGGCCGTGGCGAAGAAGAGACAGGAGTCCGCTGATGCACGGAGAGCGCTCCGAGACGCGGGGATCAGATATTCCTTTTTGTATCCAGCTATTGTCAAGATATTCAACCCCGATGGCTCCAGTCTCTCCCTCAAGACCACAAAGGAGATGAAGGACTACGTGATGAATCTGCCGGGAACCAAATAAATGGAGGTGCAACGATTCATACTTACAACGCAAATCGATTCCTGAGGCTTATTACTGTAGCATTAGTTGATTATTAACGAGCCACTATGTGTATGCTTGATTTTATCCGGTGCGGGGTGTTTTAGAATTCCCCTTATAGCTGTACTTTGGAGTAGGGTACACCTAGTTCGTTGCTTTTGGTTTTTGTTTTGTTTTCATATTTGTTATTTTATTATTGTTATTAATTATTTTTATTTTTTTATCTCATCTCTTATGAGAGGGTTGTTTGGTCCAGGCCTTGTGTTGAGGTTTTGCCTGGTACTAGTTCTGTGGAGTTTAGGTTTGGGGTTGCAGGCTGGTTTATTGTATATTTGGCAGGTTAAAAAAACAAAAACAAAAAAAACCAACAATATTTACATAAATTATATTTAATATGTCACTAAAGGTAAGCACTTGGAATGTAAAGGGGTCCAATAATGTTGTTAAGAAAAAGTCCATTCTGAATACCTTGAAAAAAGATTCAGTCCAAATTGCTTTCCTGCAAGAAACTCATCTTACTGATGACGAGCATAGGAAGTACTGCAGAGAATGGGTGGGTCAAGTTTTCTATTCATCTTACTCTACAAATAAAAGAGGTGTCTTAACCTTAATACATAAGAACCTCCCATTTACTGCTATAGTTACCCATAAGGACAAAGAAGGAAGGTATATTTTTGTAAAAGGTGTGTTATATGGGGAAAATGTTCTTCTTGGTAATGTTTATGCCCCAAACATACAGGATGAGGAGTTTTATACAGTGTTACTTGGGCAATTGATGGACATGGAATGTGATAATGTAATACTGGCAGGGGACTTTAACTGTGTGTTGTCCCCAGAGTTGGACAGACTTCCTCCACAATCTACTTTAACTAGGAATTCTAAAGCACTTTTGCAAATTCTTAATGAAGTAGATCTTGTTGATATTTGGCGGCATCATAATCCACTCCTGAAACATTTTACTTTCCATTCATATCCTCATATGTCGGCATCCCGTATAGATTATATTTTCCTATCAAAACGTATATGCCAACTGGTTGAACAGGTAGCTATAGGCCCTTTGGGTCTCTCTGATCATGCCCCTGTATTCCTCAGTATGCAGCCCTTGCGGGTTATCGAGCGATCTGTGTCCTGGAGAATGAGTACACTGCTCTTTTTAGATGATACATTTGTGAAATTCATAACAGAGCAAACAACATTGTTTCTAGAGTGCAACGATAATGAAGGGATTGACTCAAGAACCTTGTGGGACTGCTATAAGGCTTATATGAGAGGTATGATTCTCTCGTTTACAGCTAATAAGAAAAAAGAAAGTTTAGCAAGACAACTGGAACTGGAAAACACCTTAAAACAACTAGAGAAACACTATTATGAAACACAGTCATCTGAAACACTAACTGAGCTCAAAGTGATTAGAACAACTTTGACTAACTTAATAACACGTAAGGCTGGAAAAGATATTCAGTTTGCCAAACATAGGATGTATGAATCAGCTAATAAGCCCAACCGTTTTCTAGCTCGTATTGCAAGAAATGCTCCTTCAAATACTTTTATAACAGCAATTATGGACTCTAATAACGTGAGGTGTGTAGGAAACAGAGAGATTAACACAAGCTTCAGAGATTTTTACATAAAATTGTATAGTTCTGAGAGTGACACTTCAAGGCTTAAATCAGGTTTTTTTCTGGATAACCTGGAATTTCCCAAGCTATCTGATAGTCAACTTAATATGTTGGAGTCACCTATAACTCAGCTAGAGGTGGACAAAGCAATATCTACACTTCAGTCTGGGAAATGTCCTGGGCCTGACGGCTTTCCAGTAGAGTTTTTTAAAACCATGAAGGCGAAAATAGGCAGCTTATTACTTAGAGTTTATAATAAATCTTTTGAAGAAGCCAGGCTCCCTAAATCTATGTATCAGGCTAACATTACACTTATACCTAAAAAGAGTAAAAATGTAGAATTATGTTCATCATACAGACCCATCAGCCTTCTTGGTGTTGATAATAAAATACTTTCAAAAATTCTTGCTCTCAGGTTGGAGAAAGTAATGTGCTCATTAGTGGAAGCTGATCAAACAGGTTTCATTAAGGGCAGAAACTCTTACTATAATACGAGGCGCCTGTTCAATATTATTCACTTTCTCAACTGTAATAAAATGCCTGGTGCGGTAGTTTCTATGGATGCCGAAAAGGCGTTTGATAGAATTGAATGGGAGTATGTCTTTGAAATAATGGGAAGATTCGGCTTTGGACCAAATTTTGTGAATTGGATCAAATTACTATACAAAGCACCAGCGGCCTCTGTTTTAACTAATGGCCTGCTGTCCCCTCCTTTTGAACTAGGCAGGGGTACAGCTCAGGGCAGCCCCTTGTCACCATTACTCTTCGCTTTGGCCATTGAACCCCTGGCTATGGCCATTAGACAAAATCCAAATCTTCATGGGGTCACAATTGGGGATAAAGAACATAAAATACTGTTGTATGCAGATGACATCCTTCTGACATTGACTGATCCTTCTAAATCTCTACCAGTACTGATTAGCTGTGTCGAAGAGTTTGGCCTTATATCCGGATACAAAGTGAACTTTGATAAATCTGTTATTATGACTCTGGCAGATTCAGGAAATATTGAGCCTAAATATGTTAAGCCCTTTCGCTGGGAGCCGTCAGGTTTTATATACCTGGGAGTTAAGGTTACACCAACATTGAGTCTTTTATACAAAGAAAACATTAATGGAATGATTGTGGGTCTTCGTGAGATGTTGACAAGATGGAAGGCTCTACCAATCTCATTCCTGGGACGAATTAATCTTATAAAAATGATTATCCTACCCAAAATATTGTACCCTACTAGTATGCTCTTTGTGATTTTAAAGTCTGAAGATATAAAAGTAATTAACAAAGCAATGGTGGACTTTATTTGGGCAGGAAGGAAACCAAAACTCAAGTTAGAGACACTTCAGTTGCCCAAAGAACAAGGAGGATGGGGCCTACCTAATGTAGAGTATTATGTCCTTTCAATGCAAGCTAGGATTATTTCGGTCTGGATACATGAAAATGCAGACCTGCCCTGGTTGAATATTGAGGTTGTTTTGTGCAAACCATCATCACCTGTCAACTTGTTGGGGAGCAAACTAAACAGTGTAACAGATACAGATAGTTAAAGGTAATCCTCTACTTTATAATGCCCTATGGGCGTGGGGAAGACTAAGAAAACTGTTTAAAAGTAATCAGCCATTCCACATTTTATCGACTTTGATAAATAATCAGGACCTATTGCCACAAACTATAGGAACAAGTTTTACAGGATGGCACATTGCTGGGATTCATAGGTTTTTTGATCTCTTTACAAGGGGAGAATTCAAATCTTTTGAATTCCTGAAATCTCAATATTCTTTACCAAATAAAGATTTCTATAAATATTTGCAATTAAGGCATTATGTACAGCAAAAAGCTAAATCTCTTAAGCTTACACCAGAGTTGTATCATCTGGAGGTATTTCTCATTAATAATAAAGAGCATAAGCATTTTATATCTAAGTTTTATTTGGAAATATATTCCCTCAGTGTGGATAAATTGGCATGGTTAAGAACATCTTGGGGAATTTTGCTTAAAAGTGAAGTTGATTCACAGCAATGGGACAAAATCCTAACCTTGCCATCTAAAATCTCCATTTGTAATAGGTTTAAAGAACTGCAGTACAATATTCTGCATAATGTATATATTTCTCCAAATATTTATAGTAAGTACAATGTGGGTACATCGCCAAATTGTCAAAAGTGTAAAATTCATGTGGGCACGAGGTACCACTGTTTATGGGAATGTGCTTACATCCAAACATTTTGGAATGAAGTCTGTGCCAATATTAGTAAAGCTATAGGTCAGCAGGTGGCAGGAAACCCAATGATGTGTTTACTGGGACATATTCCTCCTTCACTGGCACAACATGAGCATATTGTTCAATCATTCTTAATGATGGCTAGGAAGAGCATTATGGTAAAGTGGGTGGGTGATGATCCTCCCTCTGTTTCCCTGTGGAAATCTCTGATGTCTGACCTCTTGTCTATGATCAAACTTGGATATTATATTGATGGAAATTCTCAGCTCTTCATGGACAGATGGAAGAAGCCACTGGAAGCAATTGGACTTAAATCTCAAATAGACTCAAATGGACAACCACTTTGGACTTGAACCACTACACACTTTTATGGATCCTGGATTGGAATATTTTATATAGATGTTTTCTAGACCAGCCTGTAACCTGTACTGTTCGTTTGTGTGTTTCATGTTGTATGTAAAAAAAAGTAAGAAAAGTTATAAATAAATAATATATATAAAAAAAAAAGAAAATACTGTTTTTGCCAACCCCCTATCTCTGACCCCTTCTCTGGACATGTGATTTATCCCCAAAAATTTGACTCTGGTTCATACATAGGTTTAAAAAAAAAAAAAAGCTATTTTCAGTGATGAAGGCTTGAAATCAAAGTTAGCTTAAATGCTGCCACTATGAAGAGGAGGGTCGATCCTTTCTGCAGTTTTGAACAGGAAGTGTACCCATTTCTGTTGATCCATTTTAAATTGATATTGTGATTTATAATGTATAATGTACAAAATGATCTAAGTATTCTGCGTTTCATTCCTACACACTAGAAAAAGTATAATAGGCTTCTTTAAATTGCTGATGATGATAATTCTGGCAAACCGTCAGACACCTCAGAAGGGGGAAGCAGTGCTTCACCAACACTGTTTACAGTGCGGACGGAGAGCTGCTGACCTCGACTGGGGATGTTGTCGGGCGGTGGAAGGAATACTTTGAGGATCTCCTCAATCCCCCCGTCATGTCTTCCGAGGAGGAAGCAGAGACTGGGGACTCGGAGGCGGACTCGTCCATCACCCTGGCTGAAGTCACCGAGGTGGTTAGCAAGCTCCTCGGTGGCAAGGCTCCGGGGGTGGACGAGATCCATCCCGAGTACCTCAAGTCTCTGGATGTTGTGGGACTGTCTTGGCTGACACGTCTTTGCAACATCGGTCGGGGACAGTACCACTGGAATGGCAGACAGGGGTGGTGGTCCCTCTGTATAAGAAGGGGGACCGGAGGGTGTGTTCCAATTACAGGGGAATCACACTCCTCAGTCTTCCCGGTAAGGTCTACTCCAGCGTACTGGAGAGGAGAATCCGACCGATAGTCGAACCTCGGATTCAGGAGGAGCAGTGTGGTTTTCGTCCTGGTCGTGGAACACTGGACCAGCTCTATACTCTCCATCGGGTCCTCGAGGGCTCATGGGAGTATGCCCAACCAGTCCACATGTGTTTTGTGGATCTGGAGAAGGCATTCGACCGTGTCCCTCGTGGTGTCCTCTGGGGGGTGCTCCGGGAGTATGGGGTCCGGGGCCCTTTGCTAAGGGCTGTTCGGTCCCTGTATGACCGGAGCAGGAGCTGTGTTCGCATTGCCGGCAGTAAGTCAGACCTGTTCCCGGTGCATGTTGGTCTCCGCCAGGGCTGCCCTTTATCACCGGTTCTGTTCATTATATTTATGGAGGCGCAGCCAGGGGCCGGAGGGGGTCTGGTTCGGGAACCACAGGATCTCATCTCTGCTGTTTGTGGATGATGTTGTCCTGATGGCTTCATCGAGCCAGGACCTGCAGCAGGCATTGGGGCGGTTTGCAGCTGAGTGTGAAGTGGCTGGGATGAGAATCAGCTCCTCCAAATCCGAGGCCATGGTTCTCGACAGGAAAAAGGTGGTTTGCCCTCTCCGGGTGGGTGGCGAGTCTCTGCCCCAAGTGGAGGAGTTCAAGTATCTCGAGGTCTTGTTCACAAGTGAGGGAAGGATGGAGCGCGAGATTGACGCGGTCGCTGTATCGGTCCCTTGTGGTGAAGAAGGAGCTGAGCCGGAAGGCGAAGCTCTTGATTTACCGGTTAATCTACATTCCTACCCTCACCTATGGTCATGAGCTCTGGGTAATGACCAAAAGGACAGGATCGCGGACACAAGCGGCCAAAATGGATTTCCTCCGCAGCGTGGCTGGGCGCACCCTTAGGGATAGGGTGAGGAGCTCAGTCACACTGGAGGAGCTCGGAGTAGAGCCGCTGCTCCTACACGTTGAGAGGAGCCAGCTGAGGTGGCTCGGGCATCTGCTCAGGATGCCTCTTGGACGCCTCCGTAGGGAGGTGTTTTGGGCATGTCCCACCGGGTGGAGGCTCTGGGGAAGACCCAGGACACGCTGGAGGGACTCTCGGCTGGCCTGGGAACGCCTTGGGATCCCACCGGAGGAGCTGGAGGACGTGTCTGGGTGAGGGAAGTTTGGGAGTCCCTGCTTGGACTGCTGCCCCTGCGACCCGGCTCCGGATAAGCAGAAGAAAATGGATGGTATGGATGGATAAATTGCTGATTTAAATGTCTAACCTTAGTCGTGGGCCACTATAGTGCAGTGTCCTCATGAGTTTGGATCTCTGGCCTAAAGCTGCCTCAAAGCCAAAGAGCAAACTGCAGCCAAAAGTGTCAGTGCCAATACATCATCAGGAGGACAGAGCAGAGAGGAAACGCCAGGCTATTAAGGAAGCAAGGAGACGAGACCTGTTTAGCAACTGTCAGAGCATTTACCAAACTGCTCAATATGGGCTGATATTGTAAGCAGCACACATTTTGACATGGTCTGTTTTTGTAAGCTAATAGAAAACGTAAAAAAATGTGCACTGTGACTTTTCAATTTCTGTTTGAAAACCTGTCTGGAAGCATTTTCAAAGGAAATATTGCTACATGGCTATTATCAACAAATTTGCTATCAACGGAAAAGGATGCTCTGTGGGCAGTTTGATACTTGTGTTATCCTGGGGTCATTTATCAAAAGCAACTTTGTCACAGCATTTCTACATCAAAGGGGTTGAAAATTGGGCCAGTTGTTAATTTTAATGATTTTTTTTATAATAAATAATGAAAATTTGAAACATTTTGATTGTATAATAAGGATTTGTCAAGTACAGTGATGGAAATTAAGAGTTACAGGCCAATTTCAGTGTCAAAAATGCAAACATAAAACAATACAAAAATTAAATTTAATTAATTAATCAGGCTAAACATAGAGCCCAAAATTATGAAAATATGTTATTTTATGGCTGAGTTAAAAGAGAAAAAAATTGGGGTCAAATTGACCACAGAGAAACCTTAACGTAACTGGGAGGAACACACAGAGGATCAAATCAATGGTTCACATCAGGTTTAGGGTTCTGTTTACACACAGCAGGAAAACCAGATAACTGGCCTAGACCAGTTTAAACAGAATTTTCAAAATGTATTTATAGATTATCATTAATAAATTAAACATTACCCTAATATTTGAACTTAAGTTCTTCTTATTTGGTGACTAAAATATGTACCAATAGTCAACGTAAAAAACCCTAAATAAATTGTAACAAAAAAGCTTAAAAACGAAACATATGAAACTAGTTCCACTTTGTGCCAAACCAGACCATAAACAAACTCACCATCTAAGAACACATCTGGACATGTCCCACCAAGCAATCACATACAATTTAAATTAAAAAACATATTATTTGGTCAACTAAAACTATGAACTGAATCAACTAAAACTAAAAACAAATCTCTGACTAAATCTTCACTAAAATAAAACAAATATTTTGGTCAAAAGCCTAAATCAATAAACATTTCTTGTCAAAGTGAACACTGTTTCCATGTTTACGTGGCATTTATTTGTCCTCGTCGCATTTGACTCATCCTTAAGTACACCCCTGACATGCTACCATGGTAGCTCCTCTACATGTGTATATACATGTGTGCGCACATGTGTATGTACATGTGTGCGCACATGTGTATGTACATGTGTGCGTACATGTGTATGTACATGTGTGCATACATGTGTGCGTACATGTGTATGTACATGTGTGCATACATGTGTATATACATGTGTGCATACATGTGTATGTACATGTGTGCATACAGACAGTGGTGTCATGGTTCATTCTGTATTCTGTCCATATTTGTATTATGTATGAGCTCGTGTTGTTACCTGTGTTCTGGGCAGCTCTCTGAATATCTGCTCCAGGTTCTGCCACCACAAACATAAACAAACTTGTCAGATTTAATTTTAAGCACAAAACAATATCATACAAACACTGCTGGGTTTCAGATGATATCACAAAATTCTACAGGCCAATAATATTTAATACAGCAGGAGGCAGCTACAATGAATATTGTTCAAATCCAGATTTTCGTTGTAATAAAGTGAAGTTTTAGGTCTAGTCACTAATAGAAAGTTCAAATTCTACATTTTTGTATTTACGTTTTGAATAACTCAAGGCAAAGTACAATAGGAAATACTGGCTCTTGCCCCATCTGGGAGCACGACATCATCACATTATAGAATCTGAAAACCACCAGTACAATAAATAAATAGTAAGTAAATATTAAAATAACTGACAGAGAAATAGCATTTTGTGCCATGTCAGCCCCACACTGCCAGATCAGTCCTGGTTATCTACGTCATCAGATGTATAATACTCCCTACAAGGAAAGCATGGCCAGACTGGACTGTACTAGACTGAATGGACACTATCACAAAGTCTTGAGGGCTCATGTCTCGGGCGCTGGGTCCTGTCCTGCTGCGCTAAACTGCAATAGAATTCCACCATCATGTCTCATTTGCTCATGCACTTTTTTGAATGTAGCACATTTAGAACAACTTCAGCTGACCAAAGTGTTTCAGATAAAATAAACAAAAACAAATATACAGATAATACAATACATAGGAAAAGAACAATAAAACACCAAGGTATCCTGTCCAGCTTGTATTAAATGCCAGGGTGAAGAGGTGGGCTTTCAGTCTAGTCTCAACCTGTGTGTAAGACAGAAACGATCTGACAGGCAGAGGGCGCTGTTGCATAATCAAGATGCAGCTACCTCTGGTCTTGAGCCTGGCTTTGGGCACAGCAGCAAGAGCGGGTCAGCTGACCTCTGACCTCAGGACACTGGTTGGAGTATAGAGCTGCAGCAACTCCCTCAAATATAATGGACCAATAGAGTGACACATTTAAACACAATCTGTAACATTTTGAATTACACCTGATATGAAACAGCAGCCAGTGCAGATTCCACAGCACAGGCATGATGTGCTCTCATGTCCCATCTCGTCCCACATACAAAGAATTACAATAATCAAAGCTCAACATTACAAATGCATAGATTGCTTTTTCAAAAATCCACTTACGGAATTCACAGCAAGAAGGTTCCCGGTTCAACTCCCTGGCTGCTCAATCCTGTCTGTGTTGAGTTTGCATGTTCTCCCTGTTTGGTGGGTTTCCTCTGGGCACTCTGGTTTACCATAGCCAAAACCATACCTCTAGCTAAGGTAATCCTGACTAAGATGCTGATCCTGGAGATGGCGATGCTCCTGATGCCTCAGTAACACTGGTTGATGAACGTCCCTCACCAGTGATGAGTAGAGTATAACTTACCCTAACAGCTGCATCGCCCATCACAATAAATTAATTTAGTAATTAATTGTGCAGCCCTCATAGCAACTAGAATATAGCAATTTTTGGGTTGATTCGATTGATATATTATTTGTAAATCTGAGGACACAGTCTGATCTTTACACTACTGTTTGGGACTGGGATGAAACCATCAACCATTTTATTCAAACAGTACTTTTCCCCATTATTCTTACTTTTTTTTTTTTTTGCATCTGGCATTCAAACAGACCAATAATCCTAAAAAGACATGAAACATATCCCATAATATTTACTGCTTTAAACCCCACGTCCCAATAAAACGCTTGTAAAAAGACTAAACAACGTCCCTTTATGCCTTATTAGCACTCACTTTTGCCCCATAAACCACATGATAGCTTTCTTTAATATTTATTTCTCATTGTTTATCGTCCATAATGGCTCCTTTGACGGCAAATATATTTTCTTTCATCACGTCAAATTACAATCCCCGGCACAGAGGGTGTAGGGACGTGGGGGAGCAGGATAATACGTCTTTTGAAGTCCTAAACAACAACATTAAATAAAAGGTTTGGAAATCCTTAGACTTGCTTACTGCTTATCAAGGTTGTAGCGTGTAGCCGTGTGATAGTTACGTAAGGGGGTTACTTTAGCCTATTACAAAGCTAGCTAACGTAAACATGCAGGGCTTTCATCTTGTTCGTACAGGGCTCTATAAGCTGTGAGCAAATTGGAGTGCTCTGGAGTGCTCAGTGTTTCGTAATATGTGGAAATCAAAGTTGCCAACCAAACTTCTTTAACTTTTAAAGTGGCATATTCAAATCTAGCCTTGCTAGAAAGATGAATTCTCATGATTATGAATCCGGCTTGTTCCAGCTCCAGCTGAAGCCAGGTGTGACTGGGGCCTATCACACCTGGCTTCCACTCAAGCCACAGCGCTGACAGGGTGGAAGCCAGCGGCTTCAAACCAGAACAAACATGGCGACCCCCACAGATAATATTGTTTGAGAAAAATGTGCAGAGATAAGAGCTTTGTTCATTTGTGGATGTGTAAGACGACTGTGCTTTTCTCTCACCTGGATTTAACAAAAGTCTTTCCACTTGTTCCGCTGTTGTGAGTCTTTGACCAATCAGTGTGAAGTATTTGTTTGAATGTTTCCATTATTGGTTCCTAAAGCTTTCAGTAAGAGCCATCCCAGATGAATGTGTAGAACTCAGTTCTGCATTTGGACAGAGCCAGGTTAATTAAAATCCACTTTTGTGAGCTTTTAAGCATCTTAGAAATATTTCCTCATTCATAGTTTACTTAAAGCTGGAGTGATTCATATTTGAATTGTTCTGCATTTGGAGCTCAGAAATGTCTCCTTTCTCCTGCTGAAAGTGTTTTCACCTCCTCCACTGCTCTGTAAAAAATGTAGTGTATTGTTTTGTATCATGGTTTTTATATTTATGGAAAATTGCGATGTGGGAGTCTGTCCTGGACAGACTCATACTACTAACTGTAAGAAGAGCTCAAATAGTGTCAGGGAGAGATCGCCAGATTACTCAAACATGCATGTGGATGGCATAAAATCTCTTCAGGCATGTTTTTATGTGTGAACAACAGTATAACATGGTAGAAAGCTTCAAAAGGTTGGTTTTGCACAATCACCCCAAACTTTAAAGGTGTTACAGTTTTGTTTTTTTTTCCTTTTTAATAGCATAATATGTCTCCCTTAAACTTTATATTTCCATCCCTCCACAGCCTGTGTTCAGCATGAGTCACTTGGGCCCTGACCTCCAGTACAGAAAGAGCCTTGAATGTGCTGTTTAAATCCAGATGGTGTTTTTGACTGTGTTACAAAATGATCCATGCTACTGACCCCTGTGCCGACTAACTGTGTGGTATGCCAGATTTGATCTTTGTTCTAAAGAAAGAGTTGCGTCCTTTTGGATTGTCAACAGCATAGATGGCATTTGTTCTGGAGAAAACTTCTTATATTCTACTATATTATACACAAAGAAAAGAAAAGTTTAGTTAAATGAATCTTCTTTGTTTTACTATAGTTGCAGTTAAGAAAATGTTGCAAAAATTTTGTGAACTACATATATAATAAAATTATATAAATTAATGAATGTAAAAAAAGTTGATTTGCAAAAACAAACAAACAAACAAACAAAAAACAACAAAAAGATTCCAAAAACAGTATGCTGATTTTTTTATGTGGTCTGGTTTGCGTCTTATTTTGAAAATTGTCCTCTCTTGTCTCTTTTTAAAAAAAACGTTTGTATTTTCTCCTTGTATTGTTTACATAATTATTCAAATGATGATGAAATTTAATAGGAAGTGTCTTGCAAATGTAGTGGGGTTGTCTGCTTTCCTTTGCTGTCCTTGAAAGCACTACTGTGGGCTCCACCCTTGACCCCGCCTTCCTAGTTAGGGACTATTTAAGCCATCTGTTCCCAATATGGCTCTCTTTGCGCAGAAGAGGTCCAATACCGCAGAGTAAATATTGAGTTAGAGCTTGAATGTGTGGTGGCTGAGATCTGGATGACCACTGGAAAGCTGACAGTTATAAACTTTTACAACCCTTGTCTAGCTTTGAACATAGCTCAATTAGAACAGGTAATGGAACAAGTGCGACCCCCAGTGGTCTGGACTGGAGATTTTAATGCGCATAACCCATTGTGGGGTAGTGGAAGAAGGGACTCAAATGGGTCAAAGTAGAAGAGTTTATGGACAGATTTGACTTGGTAGTTATGAATGACGGGAGGCCAACAAGGTTTGATATAAGGAATAAATCTACATCTTGTATTGACTTGACGTTTGCTTCAGCTGAACTTGCAAGGTGTGGGGAGTGGGATGTACTTGGTAGTTATACCATGGACAGTGACCACTATCCAATCTTAAGCAGATTTAGTAAAGGACTTCAGGTGGAGGAAGGGGTGATAGCTAGTGGGTTTAATTTTAAAGTGCTGATTGGGATAAGTTTAATGAGTGCCTGGTAGAAAGGGCAGATGATTTTAACAGTGAGGGAAGTGCTGAGGAGTATTGTGAATCATTTTTGCAATATCCTTAAAGAAGCAGCTAGAAAAGCAATTCCAAAGAAATCACAAAGGAAAAAGAAAAAAATGGTGCCTTGGTGGGATCAAGCATGCAGCGATGCTATCAGAGCTCGAAATAAAGCATATAGGAAGCTAAAGAAGTATCCAACTCATTATTATGCTATAGAATACAAGTGATGCAGAGCTCAGGCAAGAAGAACTATTAAGAGAACCAGGAAAGAGAGCTGGCAACAGTATTGTAGCACGTTGGGGGCCCAAACTCCAATTAAGAAGGTGTGGGGAATGATACATAGGATGGCAGGTATTAATAAAGGAGTGTCCATTCCTGTGTTGAAGGAGGATGTCACAGTAGCTGTAGATAATGAGGCAAAGGCTGAGCTTTTGGGGAAAACTTTTCAGAAAATTCATAGTAAAAACAATGTAAGTGAGCAAGCAATGTTAAGAAGGAGTACCAGCTTAGATCAGGAGGGCTACAAATTAAGGCTTTGCTATGATAATAGTGATGCAATTAACCTCTTTTTTTCTATGAAAGAGCTGAAGAGGGCGATAAAACAAGGGAGGCACACGTCACCTGGGAAGGACGGCCTGGGGTACGAGGTATTTCAGCACTTGAGTAATGATATGCTGGATGAGCTACTGTGCCTGATTAATACTATATGGGAGGTGGGGCAGCTGCCCAAAGACTGGAGGCATGCGGTCATTGTGCCTATTCTGAAACCAGGTAAAGACTCAGCGTGTCCCTTGTCTTATAGGCCAATAGCTGTGACAACTGTATTGTTGTAAAATCATGGAGAGGATGGTAACAGATCGGTTGGTTTATAGATTGGAAAAAAAGGGTATTTAACACCTGCCCAAAATGGTTTCAGAAAAGGCAGGGCCACAATGGACTCCGTGATAGTACTCAATGATGAAATCAAAAAAGCACTTATAAACCGTGAAGTCGTGGTGACTGTTTTTCTGGATGTCGAAAAAGCCTATGATATGCTCTGGAAGGAAGGCTTGCTTATTAAACTGTATGACGCAGGAATTGGGGGTGTTGGGGTGAATGTTTAACTGGATTAAGAGCTTCCTGAGTGGACGGAGTATACAGGTCCGAGTTGGGGAATGTTTTTCTGGAATTTTTAGTGTGGATAATGGGACCCCACAGGGTAGTGTAATCAGTCCTATCCTATTTAATATAATGATAAATGACATGTTTAGTGCTTTGGGAGGCGGGTTTGGGAGGTCCCTGTTTGCCGATGACGGTGCCCTTTGGAAGAGGGGAAGGAACACAAAGTTCCTCTTTAGTCAGATGCAGTCAGCACTTGATAAAGTCCAGGGATGGGCAGATAGATGGGGGTTTAGACTGTCAGTCGCTAAGTCCAAATTTGTCATTTTTGGAAGGAAAAAGAATATTGGGCGCCATAATTTAAAATTGTATGGGGAGCCTGTTGAGAGAGTGAGAGTGTTTAAATTTCTTGCTGTATGGATGGATGAAAAATTGACATATGGAGAACATATTCAGAGAATGGTGGATAAATGCTGCAAGGTGATAAACATAATGAGGTGCCTTACCGGCACAACCTGGGGTGCAGGAAGGGATGCGCTTTTAATGATCTATAAGGCAATGATTCGGTCTGTGTGTGATTATGGATGTGTAGTATATGGGTCTGCAGCCCAGTCGACATTGGCAAAGTTGGATGTAGTGCAGGCAAGAGCACTTCGATTGTGCACCGGGGCCATGAGAACGACATCAATTTCTGCACTGTTGGTGGAGGCAGGTGAAATACCTTTGACCCTGCGATGCAAAAAATTGGCTCTCAATTATTTAGTGAAATTAAAAGGGGCTGAAAAATCACTACTATCCACCCGAGTGCTGGAAGAAAGCTGGGAGTTTAGCCAGAGTGCAAGCAGAATTAATAGATATAGCTTTATACAACGTGTAGAGGGAGGTTTTAGGGAACTTGGAGTTAAAAGCAGTGAAATTGTGGCTCCGGTGCAGTGGCCTGTGATTCCACCGTGGCTGTGGCATGAGCCTATAATTGACCTATCAATAAAGAAGCTAGCCAAAAGTGGATGCAAGGGAAATCTGGCGCCCTATGTGAGAGATTATCTTGGGAACCAGTGGGAGAGGGTCACCCAAATATACACAGATGGGTCTAGAGACCCCGAACATAGTAAAGTGGGGTTTGGCTTCTGGGTTCCCCAGTTCCGTATCCAGCAAAGTCATTGGCTCCCAGATGATATGTCTATTTTTTCTGCTGAACTGATCGCAATCCTGTGGGCACTGTGGTGGCTGGAGGAAGCAGGAGTTAAGAGGTCAGTAGTATGCACTGATTCACTGTCAGCGTTGATGGCCTTGGAAGGGGGCGAAGGAAGTAAGGGACGTCCGGATGTGGTGAATGAAATTTTAATAATGGTGTATAAACTTGAGCTAGCTGGATATGATGTGGGGTTTTTATGGGTCCCAGCTCATGCTGGTCTTGAGGGAAACGATGTTGCAGACAGTCTTGCTAAGGCTAGTCTAAAGAAGCCAGAAATACACCTCAGAGTACCTCTTGGCAGGATGGAGTGTCAGTCTGTTATACAGGCCAGTAATAAAAAGCAGTGGCAACAAAAGTGGGATGATGAAACAAAGGGGAGACAGATGCACAGCATAGTTCCAACAGTTAATGACCCTTCTAGGCCCGCTCTCTCACGCCAGGATGACACTAAACTAACACGCCTCCGATTAGGCCACTGTGGGTTGGCTAGTGGGCTATTCCTCATTGGGAAACACGACGATGGCTGTTGTGAGTGGTGTGGAGTCTCCGAGACCGTGGTGCATGTTATGCTGCACTGTCCAGTATATAGTGCTCAGAGAAGTGACATGTTCAGGGGGTTATCTAAGATAGGACTCAACAACTTTTCTCTGAGGACAATACTAGGACATGGAGCTTACCCCAAGGAGAGGGCTCGGTTGGTGACCTGATTTCTAATTCAAACTGGGGTGTATTACAGAATTTAGGGAAGAGCAGCTGTAACGTTCTTTTCCTTAGGCGAGCACTCGCCACGCAGTAAAATCTACATGAAATCTCCTGACCAGTGGAGGGCAGCAATGCACTAACCGTGCCCAGTCTGCCGGAAATAACCACAACAACAATATGGCTCTCTTTGCTGCTGCCACATTGTCCGCTGCTGTGCCTTGGCTTGGGTTGACTGCGAGGTAGGAAAGAGGCTCTTAATATGTGGCTTAAATTTTAAGTTAATCTAATTTATTTTTATTAGTCCTGCTCTGCACTGTTTGTCTGGGGGCATCAAACCATGGTAGATCTGCGACAGAGGGCTGGTTTAATTCCTGCTGGGCTTTGAAGGGTGGTAAGTTGGTTGTAAGGCAGAAGGTTGTAATACAGGTGAGCCTTAACATTTTGTTGTTTTTCAGGCTAAACCTGCCGCTGTTTTTTGAGTTTTGCAAACTGTTTTTGAACTCAGTTTTGTACATTGCTTTGCATCCCAACTGGAGTCTAATTACTTTATTTTGTTTCAGTGACGTTGGGTGCCCTCTGGTGGTTGGGCTAGGCACATTGGTGAGGTTCCCCACCTTTGCATGTGAGTTAGTGCACTGGGATCACGAGTTTAGTTTTATGCACTTTTCATTTTGCTGTGCCATTTGCTGTGTCCACTGAGGTGAGTATGTGGTAGCACCTCTGGGCACACCCAAGATAGTCTGCTCACCACTGGTGGCCCCAGCTAGCTTATTTTGTTTTTGGAAATTTTAAATTGCTTTTGTTTTATTCCTAGGCCTATTTTAAGTACCAATTAAACTGTTGGCTTATCTTTGAAATAAAATTAAAACATTTTACCTTTTTAACTTAATGCTGTAATAAATATATTTCCCTAAATTTAGTTGTTTTGTTTAGCTTTATTTTGTTTTAGCCATATATTAGAATTTGATTTAGAATATTTGAAAAAAAAAACTTTTTAAAATTAATTTTAATCGTTTGTCACGTCTCTCTCATCTTTTAATTCAGGATCTTACCTGTGTCTTTCACACTATACCCGTGTTGCCACACAAATATTTGTTTTTCTTGTTTAATTAGACCTGGTTTAAATTCTGGATTGGTATTAGTTTTAGTCCTGACTGGTCCTGGTTGAGACATTTTTCTGGGTTAGTCCTAGCTCAGACCTGTTTGTACTAGTCTACTGGAACTGGTTTAGTGCTGGATTGGCAATTTCTCAACATTGGTAAAGCTTTTTGTATTTTATTTTTTACATCCATCTATAGCACTTATCTCATTAAGGAAATCTAGTGTTGGGGAAATCCCAAAATGTGCGGGATTAAAGAAGTTGGGGAGTCGTGTATCAAAAATAGAGCCTCTATTCGTGGCATGTTATTCAATAGTTCTGCCCTATGGTTTTATTTAAGGAAACAAACCACAGCCAAAATTGATTAAACTCTAAATTAAATGAGTTGTATGATTTTGGTGGTAGGGGAAAATTTCTGATTGTGGGGAAAATCTTGAGTTGTAGCTAAAAATGATGGGTTGTAGATCAGAGTGAGACCGGGATGAAGATCAAACTTTGAACAGTCGTATGACCACAAAAAAAACATGAAGTGGACCCCAGGCTTAAATGAACTCTAAATGACAACCATAGGTCTTACATCACTGCAAATATGTTTTGACATTTTCACGATTCAATAAAAGGCTTTACACAAATAGGCTTCAACTACCTACTCAAAACCAGACAGTTATGCAACAAGACAATGTAGCCTTTTTGCTAATATTCCAGTGCAGACTGACCTGGTTTGGCTGTTGTGCTTTTTAGACGTAGACAGATGAGCTCTATGGAAAAGAGGACATTTGAATTACACTGTCTGCTTTAAACAATCAGGACTCACCTCGGCAGCATGGTGTCTGCATGTTCAGTCAGTCACTGCGGTCAAACCGGGACAAAAAATAAATGAATTTTTAAAAATGTGAAAATACACTGACAAGTAATAGGGTCCTTTGCCTACATTTGGTGGAGATGTTGTTGCCAGTCCCTTCTACATATCGCTACTATTAGACTCCAGAAAGGTATGGAATCTGACCATAGAATTTGAAAAACCTCTAAATTGTATCTTTTATTTCACAAATCTCATCAAAATACATATACACGAGTTTGGTGCTTCGATTGCTGATTCTGCAAAAAATATTTTTTTGCTCAATCCTTTGTGGTTTTTTCCCACCTTTTTTATGTGCAAGCAGCCATATTTGTTTTGACATAAACAGGGCAAACAGGGCTTGCGTCTCTCTGATTGATTAATCTAATCAGCTCTAGTCTTTGAAAGTTCTGCCTGGCAGCTAAACACAGTACGGCATTAAACTTGTCAATGTCCATGGAGATAAGTAGATACTACCATCAAGTCAGGTTTGTGGAAAGGTGACCCCACTCAGTTAATGCAGGTTTAAGCAATAAAACGACAATTGAAAAAATACTGATATACATTTAATTCCATACTGTGGAACATTCCAAGCAATGCAAAAACATCTCCATGAATACGAACAGGTGGTGGACTCTTTACCAGAAAAGTTATATAGACACAAAGTAGATTCACAAAATGTGCCCATGTAATATGTTGTTAAAAAGGAATCTGGAAAATATACCAACTAGATCTCGATAAGGAGGAGCAGTGGCTCTACGCCAAGCTCCTCCCTGGTGTCTCAGGTCCTCAGCCCATTTCTTTAGTCCTCTTTAGTACAAACAGTGCACCCAGCTAATCTCAGGGTGCTGTTCATGTCTCTTTTCCTTTTCTAATGGTTCCCTCAGACCATGGTGTCAGCGGTGTTGGGTTCAAGTGACATCTTGAGCATTCACGTGGTGTGTTTGAGCATTCACACCACAGCTGTCAACTGTCAGAGTTGAAAAATCTGAAATTTTGACAAAAATGACCAAGTGTTTCAAGATACTCAGAACTCAATTTTAGAAAAACAATAAAAGTGAGTGAATGGATAAAATGTATTGAACAGGGGACAGAAACAGACATTAAATATGTGAGGTGATAATGGTAACATTTGACAGCCAGTAGTTGGTGAATGGGGCAGGAGCTGATGTTCCTCGTTTCTGTAGACATTACATAGTATTTTGGTCAGAAAATCTCAAATGAAAATGCCCAAATGTTGACATTGATCTGAGCAGGGTCAATTTATCCAGCTCCAACAAAGTCAGTTATCTGCTCTCTCAAATACACACTGAACTTCCTAAGAAGACCAAGTTAAAATAGCATCAATATTATTGCTGTGATAGTGTATCTTTTCTAAATTGTTACCAAACAGAAAGCCAGTCCAAGTTGCTTCATCGACAAGTTTCATCAAAGTTTAATTGAGAATTGCAAATGTCCTTAGACAGTTTGTTTTTGCATGGTGGCAGAGTAATAGTCCATTAAGCTTCACACTGCATGTCCTCAACATGGTCATCAACACTTGATTGTCTTACATTTGTAATGACATAAATCTAACAGAGGGTTCTTTGTCTGAAGTGTCTAACTTTGTACATCTCAAAATAAAATCAGTTTGATTTCGCTGTCAATAAACGTCCACAAAAAATATTTGGTTAAGTCAAGGACATAAACTAGGTCCTTTACAAAAATGTACTCATTTAATCCATTTCCATCACGATCAAAACTGAATCAATGTGCCTTCCTATTACTGTCAAGTAACAATTATGTACATTTTTGAAACTGATGCATTGCAGACATAAAGTTTGTGAATTTAGTCCTTGCTTGTATTGTGTTTTGGCAAATCACGTCAATTCTCGACAGTTTGATGATGGTATATTTAAATGCACACCAAACATCTGATCAGGATCTGATTTCTGGATTTATAAGATTATTGAAATGTCATGTAAACAGTTACATCTGATGTGAGTAGTCTGTTTTCTTTCCGATTGTTCATACCAGCGCACATTTTGCCAAGGACAATTATGCAAAAATGAGAGAAAATATGTTAAAGGTTTAAACAGTTATTTTAAAATGCATTGTACCTTATCCAAATACAACAGTTACTCTAAAAATCCACTGATTCACTAACACATGTCATCAGATGTTTTTCATGATAAGATTTATTTTGTGCATCCAAAAATTCAATCTAATTATAGGATTATCTGATTTTTACTGTTTACATAATGTACCCAGTGTCAACGTCCCATTATGAAAATCCTTTTATGCAAAATGATTACAATCTTTCCATTTTCCAACAACTTACAGATAATTTTGCTCTGTTTGAAAGTTGTAGATTTCATGTTCTACTTTTACCGTCAAATTGCTCAAAATCCACCAAGTTCTGAAACTCTTAAAATTCTTTTCTTTTCCATCTTCACCCAAAGATCTGTTGACTTGGCTCAGTTTGGTGGTTATGGTCCGGACACACTTTTTGGACCAGTCTGTAGTCCGTTCCTGTGAAAGCAATGAAGATACAAATGACCTTAAACGGTTTTGCGCAGATCCACGCCGCTTGTGACTGCGTATTCTCTGAGTAACACGTCTGCCCGGGATCATAGAGACATGGTTTAGTCTTCTTGGACCTGTTCGTTCTTTGGTACTCAATTCGACAGTTCAACTCGGTAACCATCACCATATCTTTCTGTTCCATTGGAGGCATACTTGTCGCCTGCGGAGTGCTTGCAACAGTTGAAATCACATCTGGAATCAAAACCGAATTCTTGGTTTGAGGTTCATTTAGCACCTCCCAACCTACTGCTTTCGATGGTGGAACGATGCTAACAGAAATGTTACCCAATCGTGAGGAATTGTGCCGGAAGTAAACACTAAAAGTTCCATTGATGTGGTCAACAATCTTTCCTGTCACTAAGAGACTGAATTTCAAGGTTTTGACATTGAAGTAAAAATCACCCCACCCTAGGATCTTCTTGGCTTTCTGCGAGGTCTTTGCTGGAGGTTTGGTCTTCGGCGGAGGAGGAGGAGGGCGGTACAGGTACTGGTCCTGAGCCTGGGAGAAGTTCTGGGGCCAGCCGTAGGGGCCCAGTGAGCCATATGCAGGGGTCTTGTGTTTGGTGGAGATGATCTGAAGGTCTTTGGAGATGTGCGTGACTTTGAGAGAGGAGCTGCTGTCGTCCCTCCGCGGTGGACTCTGGACGATCACAGGTTTGGAGGCCTCGGGAAGCTGCGAGAAGAATGTAGAGTTTTACTGGTATGTCAGCATCAGCAGTTAATAAAAAAGACTGAATGAATGAACGAATGAATGAAGTGATCTTTTTTTGTTTTTATCTCCTGTCACCTGTCAGGCACTTTCCCTTTTCAGGCAATAAAATTTCAGGTGAATCACAAATGCACTCTCTCACCCCTCCTTTATCCTTACCAACATCTAGCAGCAGTGATTTAGTAGTTATACTTTTGCCTCACAGCAAGAAGATGAATTCAACTCCTAGTACTTTTATGTGGAGCTCTGGTGGTATTTCCCTTGGCAGGGTGGATTTCCTTTGGGCACTCACCATCAACCCAAAACAATTGGAAAAATCCTCCAGCTTAGCGAAGGCTGACCAAGCCTAGTTTAAAATCTGGAGCTGGGTCCCCATCCACAGCCAACAATAGCTACATATATAGCTATATATTCATAATATTTTCTCCACATTAATTGCATTTTAATGTTAATTCCTTGCATCTGACAGGTTATGTCTCGGGTTGTTGTTAAAAACATTTATAGAGAGGTTGATTGTAGTATAAGGCATTGACAGTTGTAACTAGTCTGAGTCCTTGGTTCATTTTTACATAAGTCTGAGTCTTTTAGCCTGAACCGCAAGTTTGAGTTGCACTCCAAGTCAGTCATTATATTTGAGGCGTGTCATAAGTCTCAGAAGAGACTTGGATACTGAGTTATAAGTCCAGAAGTTAAGTACTACATCTCTGAACCCAAGTCCCTATTGCTGTTCTACAATCACTCTGGCCTCATAAGTAAAGCACTTGTCCAAAAACTGTTAAAGATTCTTACAACTATCTCAACTAAACCTCAGAACCACATTTGATATAAAAGTCGTCACCTCATACTGTATTGATTAGTGACGTCTTCAATCAAGGTCGAAAAGCGTGCATTACTGTGGTGGACACTTTGTGAAAAGACAAATTAAAAATGTGAGCGTATGTTCCACAGTCCTTGCCTGGAGCTGTGACCTGTTTATTGATTCCATTGTCATTCCCTGAACCAGACACATCAGATTATAATTATTTGAATCGATTAAGTCTAACCTTGTAAGTGAAGCTACAGTGGGACAGTCATTCATTCACGCAGAGGGCTTTATGTCTGATGTGAAAGGACGCTAACTTCCTGACTGAAAATAAACCTTTACATGGTAGTAATACAAGGGCAAGTATCAGAATATTGTTTTGATACCAATTAGTTTTGTATTAAAGTGCACTGAAACAGAAAAATGTGCTTATAAATAGAAACTATATATTTCTAAGGAAGTATCAATATTTTTGCATAAGAATCTATACGTTTTAATACCCCAGTTATTATTGATATATTGGTATTTTGTTATCGATCCACACATCACTATTTGAAAGTTGTTTGCCCTCTGATTTGCATAACTTTAAAGGAGTATGCTCAAGAGGAGCAGTTTGACTTCATTCAGTTATAAAAGTCATTTAAATCAGAACAGCTCTTGTGTTTTAATGTCCATAACAATCAGTCAAACTTTATTTGTATAGTGCATTACACCAGTAATAACGGAACCTAAGTGCTTTTTGAAAAAGAATTAGAAAATCTAAATTCCTACAGTACTGTTATAAACTAAATGCAATTGTGAATAGGTATATTTTAATTTGGATTTGAAGAGGCCAAAAATTGTCCATAACTCAGAGGCAGAGAGTTACAGTTCTGACAAGTGGCTCTGTGCACAACGGGAGCAGCTAGTTCCAATGAAAGGGACAGTCAGCCTGACCATTTCCAGCATAATGTCTATGAGGTTTAAACGTGAGTCGTGTTAAAATCAATAAAGGCAGTGGACAGAGAGCAGTGGATGGATGTTACTGACAATGTGTTAAACACTTTACAAATGCAAGGAAAACTTCACCGAAGGACACTTCTGTGTTTACAAAGGTACGTCTTTCTGTGTTGGGACTAACGCTAATGCAAATTTTGGAACCAAATATATATTTAAATGCCACTGACTGAAATAGTCTACACCTAAAAATAACTGAGTCGTCCTTACAACAATTGTAATTTTACAAAAAGACAGGGGCAGGAGTGTGACTTGGTTGTATAGAGATTGTGCAAAATGGTCCTTTTGGTGCTCTTCAGTGTAGAGACCAGCCTCAAATACAAAGATTAAAAAAAAACGAAGGCCTCAGAAATGACAAAATATTACCATGTGGCAAAGTTCAAATCACGCCCTTCGGCCTTCATCAGCACAAACCGACATTTCATTTTGTTGTTATGTTACATTTAATGTTCTGATAGAAGTTAGCATTAGCATTGACACACAAATACATGTCTTTCTAAAAGCAGAAGTGTCCTTTGGTGAACTTTTTCTCTGACTGTTCCTCTGATTCTGTTCCTCCACCCACCTCCCTCTCCTCCTCGCCTGGCTCTCATCCTCCTCGCCCGGCTCTCCTCCTCCTCACCTGGTCTTCCTCCTCCTCACCTGGTATTCCTCCTCCTCACCTGGCCCTCCTCCACCCCCCTCCCTCCTCCTCGCCTGGCCGATTTTTCTTGTATTGTCTGATTTTTCCTGTTGTTTTGTTTCTGTGTGTAGGCAGCACGGTGGCTGAGTGGCAACACTCATGCCTCACAGCAAGAAGGTTTGGTTCGATCCCTGGGTCACCCAGGCCTTTCTGTGTGGAGTTTTGCATGTTTCTCCCCGTGTCTGGATGGGTTTCCTCCGGGTACTCAAGTTTCCCCCATCTACCAAAACAAAACCACAACCAAAACATGAACGCCCCACTGTTGTTGTGATTTTGGGCGTTACAAAAATAAAATGAATTGAATTGATTAGAACTAGCCGGCTGCTGTTGTGCGCAGAGCCAATTTCCGCACTTAAACAGTCACTGACAACAACCTGCTGCTAACTGTTTTCATTTTCAGATGGGTTCAATCATTTTGCCAGTAGAGGGCACCAGACACCTTTCATGGATCAGTTTTCAACACTTACACCAGTTTTTTTGGACACTCATACTTAGTACTAACCATTACAGATCAAAGCAAATATGTATACTAATTAATTAAAATGAGTCATTTAAGAAGATAAAAATAGACACAGTATTTAGCTAATTTCCATCATCCATCCTAAGATTCACCTTTCTGCTCTTTATAATCCACTCACTGTCCAGATCTGCTGTTTGCGGCGTAGGATTACTTGGTGTAAATGAATAAGAGATCTGGGGTCCGGCCCTGTCACCTGTCAGGTCATTATATCTGTGGAGGAATTATTCACGAGCGACAGTGCCTCCTGGCTCAGTCCTCCTCTGTGTCCATCATCTCTAGATGATCTATCTCATCACATAAGCTCCTGTCTCTCACACTAAATCTAACAGTGTTTTTAGAATAATTACATTCAAGTGTATGATTTATGATGTGTGGTTAATAAGTGTAAAATGTTGACTAATTGCACTATTCTGTCCACAAATAATCACCATATAGTTACATATAGCGCAGGTTGTCATTCAGTGTTATATTTAGCAGCTTTGTGACAGTTGTACAGAGACAGCCCAAGGCACATAGAGAATCAATTGTCACTCCAGTACTTTGTCTCTGGTATTTAATTTCTGTTATGCAAAAATACATACAAATATTGGCGTAACAGTAAGTAGTAGGTACCTGCTTGCCTCCATGAAGATGTTATTGCTTTGCCTGGAGTGTTCCACTGTATGGCAATACATTTATCTGCCATTTATTTAATTACAAACGTTTTTATTGTTGAAAAATACATTGAAAAACATCACCTCAATCTTACTATGGGATGACGCTCCTCTCCACAAATCTGACCTGTAACTTGTTACGATTACTATTTTTATATATTTTCTTGTCATGTAGCTTAGTAGGTAATATTCTCTTAAAGCTGACCTATTATGCAAAATCAACTTTTTAGAACTTTAAACCACGTCACAGTTCTTTCCCTTCTCATGTTGTATTTCATGCATGTTACGTCTTCTCCTCTATTTACAACATCATATCTCTGATCCACAACCATTTTCACCTCTATCTGTATACGTTCACTGCTCTGTACTTACTTTGTTCTCCAATTTGATTTTCATCAATGATACCCGTGGGATTCGTCAGCGTTGTATATATTTTGGTATAAATGAAACAAAAATAAATAAATAAATAAATGAGCTACGGTGGACTTGTGTCTTTTGTTAAATGTTGAATGAATATTGTGATTTAAAATGTCCAGATTATAACATAATGATCCATGGTTGTCATAGATTATAACTACTGTATGTAGCAAACTCACAATGCAAAGCAAAGCACAACATGTCTTCTTTAAAGCCACAGTATGTAACTTTCTAGACCAGCCGAATGTAACCAGATTATATTAAAATAGATCAGGGTAAACTTTGTTCAAAGTTTTTCTGCTGCGTTTATTTAACTGAAATTTTATACATTAATTATTAATTAAATTAATGCATTTGGGAAACAATTTGTCCAATGAGCCTTGCACATTGCTTTGCTACATGTTACAGGCCAAATCTTTAATGTAAAAAATAAAAATAAAAATAATAATAGTATATAATAATAGTATTATATATATATATATATATATATATATATATATATATATATATATATATAAAAATAATAATAGTATATAATAATAGTATTATATATATATATATATATATATATATATATATATATATATATATATATATATATATATATATATATATATATATATATATATATATATATATATATATATATATATATATATATATATATAAAATAATAATAGTATATAATAATAGTATTATTAAGTGGCCACTGTGTCAAAAAGTTTACCCACCCCTGTTATAGACAAAAAATAAAAGATTTTTTTTTTCTTTTTTTTTTATTGTGGTTGTGTTTTTATTGCACTGAAAAACATGAAATTATGGATCCTTACACTGAACGGGCTTGCATCTCCACAAACCTGACTCTTATTTGACCTGGAGGAGGCCTTCTCCCACTTGTTTCTATGGAAATGTTGTTCCTTTGGATATAATCTTCCACAGTATGGCATAACACCCTGCCTGTACCTTTAAATAGTGTGCATAGTGTGACATATTTTACAAAATCAACTTCACAATATCTGTGAGAAAGAAATCCAAAATCTTTCAGCTATAGAATGAAATTTGTTATCATCAAACTGCTCTGGTTTCTTTGCAATATTTTCAATGCAGTTACACAATATGTAGACTGATGTATTTTGGTACAAATACTGTCAGAGAGTAGTTTATCTGCCACTAACTCATTAAACAGAAATTTTATGCAAAACTATAAATAGCTGGATGATTTTCATTCTGTTTCTCCTCGCTGCTTCCATCTGTCAATATCTGCCAATCACAGCCAACAATACATTTACCTCCCACCAATCACTTCTTGCATTCTCATCATTAATTCATATTCTGTATTTCTGCATATGACAGGTTAGAATACTCATTTATAATTAAATTAAATTAAATTAATAAAAAGATAGTTAACATTATTATATTTAAGATTTTGCTAATAATCTTTCTCAGTTTTTTCTAGTTTGACAATTTTGATGAAGTTTATAATTTCACTTCCTGGTTGTACACATGCAGCAGATGTGACCATAGACGTACAATAAGATCTGGAACATGAACCAGATGTTGGTATTTCAAAGGACCTCTGCTCAGTGGGACTATGGATCTAATAAAACAACTGGACAGAGTATTTCTATCTTAGACCTGTCTCGAGTTGGATTGGTGGTCGCTCCTCGGTACTGCTACGAAAAATCCTCTACAGCCCATAAAGCTTTTTCTCATGAAGTGCAATGTAATCACAAACTGCTCATGTTCAGCTGACAGGGACCTACAACTTTCACAAAGGTTGGACTTTGGGGTAATTTTAATCTATTTTCAGATCATACACTTTTTTCTGAGCTAAAAATCATTCAGTTGTTTTTTGATTGACAGCACTGCTATGTGCCCACTCCCTGCTAAACCAGCGGTGTGTGCAGGAAGGGGTGTTACCTTTGGCTTCAGATTGGATCTTTGGTTGCTATGATACTTGTGGTCAGAACTCCAAATATGGAACTCAGCTCCAAATTCACCCCTAGACCTGCTGGCCTCGATGAGCTAGTGTTCGACTGGAGCTGAACTCTGTGGGTGATGTCATAAGTGTCACTCACTTAGTCCTCTTCTTTAAACTGTCTGTGGTGACAACAGAAACATGCACCGCATGATCAGAGGTGACAGAGCCTTTTCTGTGACTATGGAATAGTGCCCTCTGCCTGTCAGATGTCTCAGTCTTTAAGCGAGGCTTAAACAGAAGAGTTTCAAATCTTGTGTTTGTCCACAGTCCTTATTGAAGGTAAGTGCGGGTTCGACTTGAGTTTTGAAGCAGAGTTCATTCATTTTTTCCTTCTATGCTCTATCCTCTATTCATTTACACTCACACTGGACAAATGTACTGTGCTTTAGGGGCTACCTGTGCTTGGGCACAGTTGGATTAGGCATGGTTCGATTGGGCACAGTTTGACTGGGCTAGTGTGAGCACACCTAGACTGAAAACCCACCTCTTCTCCCTGGCATTTAATACTAGCTAGACAGGATATCTTGGTCTTTTATTGTTCTTTTCCTATGTGTCGTGTTATCTGTATATTTGTTTTTGGTTGACTTTTATGTGAAGCACTTTGATCAGCTGAAGCTGTTTAAAATGTACTATATAAATAAACTTCAACTGAGTGGAATAGAGGTTTTCCTATTTTGAACTGTGCTATTTCCTGTCATTTCCAACATTTTTCCAACTTTTTTCTACTATGATAAACCGCAAGTTTCACCAAACCACATAATAATTACAAAAACATAACATGTCATATGCACAAAGGCGTTCATAAAATTCCTAAGTAATTTGCACAGGTCATTTTCAATGCCCCCTCTCCACCGCAGCAGCAGAACCATCAGCCTCTTCAGTCTCTCCATCTCCACTAACCAATCCTCTGACTCTTCCTTCTTTGCATTACAGTGAAGTATTACAATCTAATAAGATAAATCATCACAAGCTGAAGAAAATTGATGATTCTAAACTTTTTGACTTGTCATTTTTACATTATAAAACATAGCAGCTCTTATTTCACCTCTGATTGATAGTTCCTGTTCACAGAGACAGGCCCAAGGTGCAGCTCCAACATTAAACATAACCTCAGTGGTACTGCTCTATCTATCCATCCATTTTAGAAAGTTAAAGGTGGACTATGAAACTTTTCTGGTAGAGGATATGGCAGCTCTCTATGAAGACGTATATATTATAATATATATATAATATATTGATTTGATATATAATAAGTTTGAAGAGAAACAACAAATGTTTTTGCTAAACACTGTTCATTTGCTTAACTTTACTTGACTGCTTCGAAATGTTGATCATAGAAAAATAGATTTCAAAAAGAGCAGAAGACCTCGCACATCAGTGTAAGGACGAGTGCATTGGATGAGCAACCCAACAAACTTCAAATGAGAAAGAAATCCCACACACTGTCCATCCTTACAGAAGTTATGGTATGAAGGGCAACATTTCGGTAGGCAAACGGTGGGTAGGTAGTTCACAGGAATCACAAACTAAAGTTAAAGCAATAGTGTTTGTGAATATTACATTGACAAGAGTCATTTAGCTGCTATGCACATCATGTTTTACCCACATCATTTCACATCATTATGTTCACATACGTTATAGGTACAGGGCTTTTTAATAAAGTGTATTACACATCTCCAGGGAGTCTTTTTGATGATGGTGAAAGAAAAGAAAAGGGTGAAGAGATAACCAGATGTTCAGATATTGCAGAGTTAAGGCAAAATCAAGGGAAATAAAATAATCCTTTATTGTCTCCCATGGGAGAAATTTGTCTTGAGACAGGAGGTCACACGCTTTAACACAGAGAAAAGACATCAAAGTAACATAAGCTCGAAAAAAACACCATTAGACATAAATAAATAAGAGAGCAACAATGACCACGAGTGATTCACCATCAGGGGAATTTTACGTGCAGGTACTTAACATGTTCTACAAGTAACTGTACATTCTCCAAGCCTATGTGCAGTTTTGATCGCACATTTCCTAACTCTATGTGCAGTTTTGATTGCACCTTCCCAAAGCGTATGTGCAGTTTTGATTGCACATTTCCCAAAGCCTACTATGTCTCATTCATTACCACTAATTAGTCACTGCCCGCAAGGCAGCCCTTCATCATATATACTTCACCTTAAAAAGACTGTAATGAATCAAATCTTAATCACATCATGATCAAGTTATTTGCAGATCACCTTTTAGTTTCCTGTGGGTAAAATCATTTTTGGGGGTCTTTTGGGGAAAAGTTGCAATTATCTTTTTTATTGTAATGCAAAACATAAATTAGAAAAAACTGGGATTGAGCAACACAAAAACAAAATGATGATTATGATTTTTCTGCCATATTACCAGCGCTGGTTCATGTGACATACAGAGCAGCAGTGAAAGTGAGAAGCTTATGCAGAGCAGAGCTGCCGCCTGCTGCTCTGTCTTTAATGCACAAATCCAAACAAATCCAGTCATTAGAGAGGCACACAAGGTAACCACCAGTCATGTCACAAGGGGCGGGGATATTCTAGACATGAAACGCAAATGGCAGAAGTGTAAACAGAAATGGGATGTGATCAAGAATTTTCCTTTCAATTTAAGCGTTCTTACAATATCTTGATGTTACGCTGATAGTACCTATGCTGCTAATTTATCGTTTCAAAAATATTTCACTGCCCTTTCTAGCCAACAGAGGGCATCAGACACTCAATCCAAGCATGCAAAAGAAAAGTAAATGTGTTTAAAAATTGCTAATCTGCTCCAATCTGTAGTCTAGACATCGACAAATACTCTTAGGGCTTTTAAAATAATGATCTTATAATTTGATCAGGATGTGACGAAGATTGGATTCACTGCACAGCCTTGAGATAAATGATATAATCAACTCATAGAACAAAACTGCCTATCTGCAGTATTTAAGTAACTCAAAATTATTATTATTATTATTATTATTATTATTATTATTATTATTATTATTATTTCAAAACTAAATCTTAGCTCCAATCCCCCTCATGATAATATTTTTAAACTAGATTATTCCTCACAATCAGCAGGTCTGTCAATTGAAATGCAGAGACCGTGAACAAGAAGCATTAGGGTGAATAGGGTCCATGTGAGGGTTCAATTCTGGGCCCCTGAGACTCTAGGCCTGGGACAATAATAGACCTCTAAGTCCCCCAGTCTAAGGCCCTATTCAGCCCTCATGAAACACTACGCCGTTTATTTTTGACAAAATAAAATAAAAATGTAATCTAAACCAATTGCATTTCTCAACACTAAGAAACTCTTTAAGTGGCGCTGCATATGGAGCCAGACTATCCGTCCCTACACCTCCCACAGCGAGCCACAAACTGCCAAAGTTGAGCACAGTTGTTGTTGGGTATTTGCTTTATTTTTTCATTCCGTCATTTCACGTTGACGGCGGGTGGCAGCTCAGACGTATTCTGCTGCACACTCCCCGTAAACAGCTCGCGGGATGTCATTATTTCAGCCAACGTTAGCACCCTCTCTCCTCCTCTCCTCCTCTCCTCCCTGTGCCAGTCTGCAGCTGTGCCTATAGTAGGAGCCTAAATTTGCAGAGATGTAGCATGATCACCTGCTCTAATTGGGGGCCCGTGTGTGACAGGGCTGGTGTCAGGATGCCAATGCTGCCTCCCGTGTAACAACGGCAGCGGGGCGGAGGTAAGCTAAACACTGCAGGAGGGGCCCAGGGATGAAGACGTGAGGATAATTATAAGACAAATTTAGATGTGATGATTGGGAATGTAGGGATAAAACGATTGCAGAAATGGTACAAAGATTCCCCTCCCTGAACCGCCACCTTAACGTGGTGGAGGGGTTTGAGAGCCCGAATGATCCTGTGAGCTATGTTGTCGGGGGCTTCATGCCCCTGGTAGGGTCACCCATGGCAAACAGGTCCAGGGAGACGGGACAGACTAAGAGCAGTTCAGAAGCCCCTTATGAAAAGAGTACAATCAAGGCACGCTACATCGCCCGGACCGGCGTTACCGGGGCCCCACCCTGGAGCCAGGCCTGGGGTGGGTGCTCGACAGCGAGCACCTGGTGGCCGGGCCTTTCCCCACGGGGCCCGGCCAGGCTCAGCCCGAAGGAGTGACGTGGGGCTGTCCTCATGTGGACCCACCACCCGCAAGAGGATCCATAAGGGGCCGGTGCATGAAGATCTGGGTGGCAGTCGAAGGCGGGGGCCTCGACGACCGGATCTCTGGACATGGAATGTCACCTCGCTGGGGGGAAGGAGCCGGAGCTTGTGCGGGAGGTTGAGCGTTACCGACTAGATATAGTCGGCCTCGCCTCCACGCACAGTTTGGGCTCTGGAACCCAACTTCTTGAGAGGGGCTGGACTCTCCATTTCTCTGGCGTTGCCCGCGGGGAGAGGCGGCGAGCTGGTGTGGGCTTGCTCATTGCCCCATAGCTCAGCCGCTTCGTGTTGGAGTTTACTCCGGTGAACGAGAGGGTCGCGTCCCTGCGCCTTCGGGTCGGGGACAGGTCTCTCACTGTTGTGTCAGCCTATGGGCCAAACAGCAGTGCAGAGTACCCGGCCTTCTTGGAGTCCCTGGGAGGGGTACTAGACAGTGCGCCGACTGGGGACTCTGTACGTGGCACCAGGACACTCTAGGTCGGAGGTCGATGATCGACTTTGTTGTCGTGTCATCTGATCTCCGACCGCGTGTCTTGGACACTCGGGTGAAGAGAGGGGCTGAGCTGTCAACCGATCACCACCTGGTGGTGAGTTGGATCCGCTGGCGGAGGAGGAAGCCGGACAGACCTGGCAGACCCAAGCGTATCGTAAGTGTCTGTTGGGAACGCCTGGCAGAGCCTTCTGTCAGAGGGGTCTTCAACTCACACCTCCGGGAGAACTTCTCCCTGATCCCGGGGGAGGTTGGAGACATGGACTCCGAGTGGGCCATGTTCTCCACCTCTATTGTCGATGCGGCCACTCGTAGCTGTGGTCGTAAGGTCTGCGGTGCTTGTCGTGGCGGCAATCTCCGAACCCGGTGGTGGACACCGGAAGTAAGGGATGCCGTCAAGCTTAAGAAGGAGTCCTATCGAGCCTTGTTGGCTCGTGGGACTCCTGAGGCAGCCAATGAGTACAGGCGTGCGGTTGCAGAGGCAAAAACTCAGGGTTGGGAGGAGTTCGGGGAGGCCATGGAGGAGGACTATTGGACGGCCTCAAAGAAATTCTGGCAAACCGTCAGACGCCTCAGGAGGGGGAAGCAGTGCTTCACCAACAGTGTTTGCAGTGCGGGTGGAGAGCTGCTGACCTCGACTGGGGATGTTGTCGGGCGGTGGAAGGAATACTTTGAGGATCTCCTCAATCCCCCCGTCATGTCTTCCGAGGAGGAAGCAGAGACTGGGGACTCGGAGGCGGACTCGTCCATCACCCTGGCTGAAGTCACCGAGGTGGTTAGCAAGCTCCTCGGTGGCAAGGTTCAGGGGGTGGATGAGATCCGTCCTGAGTACCTCAAGTCTCTGGATGTCGTGGGACTGTCTTGGCTGACACGTCTCTGCAACATCACGTGGCGGTCGGGGACAGTACCTGTGGAGTGGCAGACTGGGGTGGTGGTCCCTCTGTATAAGAAGGGGGACCGGAGGGTGTGTTCCAATTACAGGGGAATCACACTCCTCAGCCTTCCCGGTAAGGTCTACTCCACGGTACTGGAGAGGAGAATCCGACCGATAGTCGAACCTCGGATTCAGGAGGAGCAGTGTGGTTTTTGTCCCGGTCGTGGAACACTGGACCAGCTTTATACTCTCCATCGGGTCCTCGAGGGTTCATGGGAGTATGCCCAACCAGTCCACATGTGTTTTGTGGATCTGGAGAAGGCATTCGACCGTGTCCCTCGTGGTGTTTTTTGGGGGGGTGCTCTGGGAGTATGGGGTCCGGGGCTCTTTGCTAAGGGCTGTCGGGTCCCTGTATGACCGGAGCAGGAGCTGTGTTCACATTGCCGGCAGTAAGTCAGACCTGTTCCCGGTGCATGTTGGTCTCCGCCAGGGCTGCCCTTTGTCACCGGTTCTGTTCATTATATTTATGGACAGAATTTCTAGGCGCAGCCAGGGGCCGGAGGGGGTCTGGTTCGGGAACCACAGGATCTCTCAGCACCATAACTGATCACAACTCGGTACAGAGCACATCTACTCAAATGTCAACAATGCCTCTTCTTTTTTTCGTAAACTTCACAAACTACAAGTCTACCCATCAATTCTTGCCATTTTCTCCAAATGCTTTGAAGAATCCATCATCGCATTCAGCATCACAGTCTGGTTTGGTTGCCTCAGTCTCACCTATCGCCACAGTCTCTATAAAATCATAGAAATCTGCAGCAAAATCATTGAACAGCAACAGGAGTAACTCACCACCATCTACAATGCCAGAGTCCTGAGAAAAGGCGCACAAATCTCCTCAGACAGCTCACACATTCTACACCCACAGCTTCTTACCTTACTATCTGTGCAGGGGCAGTGCTGGATTTGTGTATTTTTTATTGTTCTATTTAAAATTAGCATGCTGATTAATGTGCTTTTTGTTATATTCTATGGATGTAAGTGCCGTGTCACTATTTGTACCAGAGCTCTGTCTACAATGGAAGTTCCTAACTGCGAAATTAATAATTGTTATTTTGATTTGCTTGATATGGATTACCTGTATACTACACGCACTACCACTCAAAAGACTGGACACATCATCTCATTCAATCTTTTTTTCTTTATGTTTACTATTTTCTACATTTTAGATACACACTGAAGACAACAAATATATGATGCAAAATATATGGAATTACGTAGCAAAGGAAAAAGTGAAATAGCTCAACTAAATCATTTCAAATATCACAAATCGTCACAGTATCCAGACTTTGTTTTGTCAACAGTGCGGCAAACCCCTGTCCTTCTCTCAGTGAGCTTTTTGATTTTCACATTACAGCTGTGCCATGTCAGGATCAAGAAATGCCAACAGTGCAAAGCAGTGATCAAAGCAAAGGGTCACTCTTTAAAATTCTAAAATCTAAATTCTTTAACATGAACTACTTCTGTTTCTTGCATTTTTAAGACAGTAAAAATTAAGCACAACATTTAAATATGCTAGTGTATTTTTTCATAACTTGACAATAAATATGACATTTTTGAGGGCCCCATAGATTAATACACATAGGGGCCCCATATATTATAACACATAAGGCCCCTAACAGCTCTGCTTAGAGTTATACAGTTCGATCTGTTAAAAATGTAATATAACATGTGCCTGGGAATATGCTCTGGCAACTGATATAGATGTGTGGAGATGTCAAAATGTATATAATGCGATTAAGAATTATTACTTATTACTGTTAGGATGATCTGTAACTGTAACTGTAACTGTAGACGCATATTATACTTGTATCAGTAAAGTTATAAAACATTTAAAGAGAAGTTGGCCACATAATATTGGTGTGAGAGAAAGAACAGTATTATTATTATTGTCAACATGATCACAAATCAAATGTGACTCAATACTACACTAATTTGAGCAAGTATCGATATTAAAAAAGTAATATTCACTAGACAGAAGTGAGCCTTTCCTGAATATCTTTAAATTTATGTTGAGCTGTATCTTTCACAAGTATGACATACAAAGACTAGTATACACCCATGGACCACTATGAACCTACAGGACGACACAGATATAAGGACACATGGGAATAGAAAAAAAACTACTACCATTTAATGTTGAAAATGACATTCTATTGTCTAAAGAAAGAGTGTTTTTTATTATTCACAATTATGAAAGGAAGTCAAATTTGAGTCACCAATTTCCATCAACCTTACAGGAAAACAAGTCATTTCAGGAACAGAATTAGATCAAAAGTTAGTACATCCTTCATAATTTCTTACATTTTTAATTTTTGAAGAAATCCTTTTAGTCATTCACAATGTGTAGTTTTAGCAATTTGCACTGACTTTTACATGTATACAGTAGGTCTCTAGATTTTGATAATTTTTCGAAATGTGTCAAACCATCATTTTATGTATCATATACATTTATTTAAAGAAGGGCCGTTACACTTCTGTGGGGTATTCATTGCTAACTCATAACATGGAAACATGAAAACATATTGGAAAACAGTCCCCCCTCCCTTTACTTCCAGCAATAAGTCACCCTTCAGAGCACGTTCACAACACAATCAGTGTGCTTCCTGCTAATGACCATACTTGTTTTGTATCATGCTTGTGTATATTTATGGAAAATGGCCGTGCTAGAGCTTGGTTTACGTAGGTTTGTGGGCAGAGCTTTGTCGCTAGATTCGTCAAACGTGCAACGACATATACAAGCAAGTTTTTGATGAGGGAATGTTAAAACGTGATAGACAGATCAAAAAAGTAGATTTTGCATGAATTATTCATGAAGAAATATCATAGACACAACACTTAGTACACGTGACCTCTTGGGAGACGTCACCCGTGAGCCATCGTTTAACATTTGGTGATAGATTAAAGACACGCTATGCAACTTTTTTGGTTGTCTCCTTGCATGTGTTTTTGCTTTGCCTGGAATGTTCCACAGTATTGCTTAAAACTCCATGGAGACAATCAAGTGACACTAACAGACCAAGCTACAAATCAGATCTGTGGAGATGCAACCATTCACAATAGGTTTTTCAAGGTATTTTTGAGCACTAAAATACCTCTAATTGAGAAAATGGGAGGTAGATAGTAGTTTGTCATACTGTGCAACATTCCAGACAGCAGAATGATATCTCCATGGTGACAAGCAGGTGGCACAAAAGCTTCATAATGTGCCTTTAAAAAACAAAAAGCAAAAACACAACAATTTACTCATAAATTTCTAACTCACCGGACTATTTTTCTATTAACTTCAAAGTTACATTTATTTTTCAACAGTGAACAAAAACGTTGAGTGATTATCAGTAGAGGTACATCAGTCTGAGGACTCACCGCGGCAGGCAGCAGGAGGCACAGGCACAGGAGGAGGTTCAGGTACAAGGCTCTCATTGTGCGACCGGAGGAGCAGGAGCAGGACAGTGGATGAGAAGTGACTCCACTCCAGAGGAAAGTGACAGAGCGAAGCACCGGCTTTTATACAACTGCACTTACACTCTTTTGCTCGCTTTCTCCTCACTCTCCCCCTCTTTTCTCTCTCTCCTCTTCACTCTTCCTGCCTCTCTACCCCTCCCTCACTCTCTCTTTTTTTCCTCCCTCTCCTCTCGCTCTCTTCCTACCTTTCTACCTCCTCTCATTCTCACTCTCTTTTCCTCTCTCTCCTCTTCACTTTCTTCCTACTGCTCTACCTCCTCTCTCTCTCACTTACTCTTTTCTCTCTCTCCTCTTCACTTTCTTTCTACCACTCTACCTCCTCCCTCTCTCTTTTCCTCCCTCTCCTCTTGCTCTCTTCCTACTGCTCTACCGCCTCTCTGCCTCTCTCTCCCTTTTCCTCCCTCTATCCCTCCCTCTCTCTCTTTTCCTCCCTCTCCTCTCGCTCTCTTCCTACCATTCTATCTCCTATCTCTCTCTCACTCTCTTTTCCTCTCTCTCCTCTTCACTTTCTTCCTACTGCTCTACCTCCTCTCTCTCTCGCTCCTCTCTCACTCACTCTCTTTTCCTCTCTCTCCTCTTCACTTCCTTCCTACCTCTCTACCTCCTCCCTCTCTCCCTCACTCTCTCCTCTCAGTCTCTTTCTACTGCTCTACTGCCTCCCTCTCTCTCTTTTCCTCCCTCCCTCTCTCTCCCTCACTTTCTCTTTTCCTCCCTCTCCTCTTGCTCTCTTCCTACTACTCTACCTCTCTCTCTCTCCCTCCCTCTCTCTATCGTTCTCCCTCTGCTCTCTCCTCCCATCTCCTCTCTTCTGTCTCTTCCTTTCCTCTCTTGTGTCTCTTCCTCTCCTGTCTTCTCTCTCTTCCTCTCCTCTCTTCTCTCTCTTCCTCTCCTTTCTTCTCTCTCCTCTCTTCACCTTTTCTCTCTCTTCTTATTCTCTCTTCGCTCACTTCCTTTCCTCTCTTCTCTCTCTTCCTCTCCTTTCTGCTCTCTCTCCCTTTCCTCTCTTTCTTCTTTCTTTTCCTCTCCTTTCTTCTCTCTTCTCTTCTCTCTCTCCCTCTCCTCTCTTCTCTCTCTCCCTCCTCTCTCTCTTCTCTCTCTCCCTCCTCTCTCTTTTTTCTCTCTCTTCCTCTCTTCTCTCTCTCCCTCTCCTCTCTTTCTTCTCTCTCTTCCTCTCCTCTCGCTTCCTCTCTCTTCTCTCTTTCCCTCTCCTCTCTTCTCTCTCTCTTCTCTTCTCTCTCTTCTCTTTCCTCTCTCTTCTCTCTCCTCTCTCTTCTCTCTCCTCTCTCTGTAAACACGTGTCCAGATGTACCTCTCAGTCAGCTGCACAGTGGCATAAAGGTTTTGGGGGGACCTCCAGAATTCAGCTCTGAAATGTAAAAGTCTCCATTGTTTCTGATATAAAATTTTTCAGAGGTGGTCATCTACACCCCCATGGACTGGTCCTAGGCACATGAGGAGTATATGGAGTATAAATACATGGAGTATAAATCCTTCATCATGGCCCTATGTGCTTAAAAACAGCTGAAGGACAAGTGAGGACCAGCGTGAATTCCTTCCGTTTTTAAGCCCGAGTTGAAGAGGGCTAATTTGATCACACGTGTCCGGCACAGCATCACTTCTTTGCTCGCTCTCGGACTACACCTGCAGCCTCATTTGCAGCACCTGGTCAGGGCCTTATTATGAGCCATCAGCCCGGGGACGTGCTCTGAGGCGGGCACACTCTTGACAGGCTTCCCCAGTGTCCCTGCATTACTTTATCCACGGGAGGCTGACAAAATGACAGAAGCTCAACCGAGAAATGTAAAAAAAAAATAAAAAAATAAAAAATCACTGACAATTCTACTGAGGATTTCTGTGGCTGCGCCGTCTCAGCTGCACATCCAGAGTCTCATGCCAACAAATGAGATGTGAGGAGCGGACTGGCCGACACTTGTCTGCAGTTAAGAGGAATAATGAGGGGATAGAGACTCGGACAAAGTTTGTCCTGTTTAATTAGTGCTAATATCAACGCAGTCTGAACAGCCTCCTGTTTGCGTCTCCTATAAGTAAATATGGACGTGGAGCCTAATTGTTTCCATCTGTCACTGCTGCCAAAACTCCCGCACATTTTGTTCTGACTAAAAAAAGTGAACTCACTGAATTCAAATGTAGCATTCATTTCAACCATGTTCTGTGCACCTCCACTAGAGCTGCTCTTAAAGCTGCACAATGTCACTTTTTCATGGAAGGTCACCTGCTCCATGAAGATTTGCTTGGATTGTGCCATAGTACTTTTTAATTATGGGTGTATTTTATTTTATTTATTTATTTATTTATTTATTTATTTTTAAACAAACAACAAAACTTCAGGCTACATGCATTATTTCTGTGTGCATGGTCACCCGCCTCTCCAGAGATCTGACTTGTAACTTGGCTTGGTGGTGTCACTTGCTCAGTATAAACCAATAATATCTCTATGGGCGGATCCTCCACGCTGTGTTCACGTACAAGACGTCAGATCACGTCAAGCGCCTCGCGCGATGAAGCTTGAAAATTCGGTGGTTCGCGCGTCAAGGGCGTGACGCCAACATGTGGCACAGGTTTTAGCCGCTAAAACTCAGGCTGAAGGAGATTCAATTTTGTTCTGACGGAGCACACACGTCTTTTCTGCTGCAGCTAATAATAATCATGCTCTAATTTATCCTCAAATCAATGGACCTCAAATAAAAATGATTTAAGCCTCATATTTAAACAGCTGTGGTGTTTTGTTCGGCTCATGCTGTGTGTATTTCACCGGTAAAACTCTGCGCTTCTGGGGCGTTACAGAGAAGCGGGTACAGCATCCAGAGCCAGAGCTGAGGACAGGTGAGGAGGCCTGGGCCTGAGCTCGTGTTGAATCCCGGATGCTCCCGGTCTGTGGTCTTGTCTTATTTAACCTGGAGCAGCCAGAGGGAGTAGACTCACTGCAGACGGCTCAGCGGGACCGCGGATGACCCTCCCCGGCCTCTGTGCGCTCGCCGCGGGAGGGCGGGGCTTTGGTAACGCCTGCCAGCTCGGAGCCACGGGCCGCTGTGTCACGTGGTGGTGGACAGTGGCAGGTGGGAGAGAGATGGGCGTGGGGAGATGACTTACCTGGAGTATTATATATTCTTCTTATATTCTTTGTGAACAGCCCAGAGCTCAGAGTATAGCCCCGGGAACTGCAGAGTATGTGGAAATCCTGGAGCAGAATCTAGAGTTTATGGACCTGATGGAATTAAATCAAAGAGAGAACAGGAGTCACGGTACACAGAGGAGGCACAGAGGAGGGACAGATCAGCGACAGAGGAGGGACAGAGGAGGGACAGAGCAGCGACAGGAGGCTCAGAGGAGAGACAGAGGAGGGACAGAGGAGGGACAGAGCAGTGACAGAGCAGTGACAGAGGAGGCTCAGAGGAGGGACAGAGCAAGGACAGAGGAGGCTCAGAGGAGGAACAGAACAGGGACAGAGGAGGGACAGAGGAGGCTCAGAGGAGGGACAGAGGAGGCTCAGAGGACAGACACAGGAGGGACAGAGGAGGCTCAGAGGAGGGACAGAGGAGGCTCAGAGGAGGGACAGAGGAGGCTCAGAGGAGAGACAGAGGAGGGACAGAGGAGGCTCACACTGAATTAAACAGGGTCCTGTTTCACACGTATTGGCATCCTGGCCAGCTCTATTGGGTGCCTGCATCCATTTAGAGTTGAATGAATATGCTAAGTATGACTCAGGCACAGTGCAAACTTGGTGTAGCTTAACAGACCTAGCCTACATACAGAAACTGTAAACAATATCTGTTTACAGTTTCAGCATAGTTGGCTCCTCCCTTCAAATAGATATAAGGCAGACAGATATAAGGTAATCTGACCAGAACTGAAGAATGAGCAGCCATTCCTACAACGTTTTGTCCATTTGACAGATTTTACTTTGCCTTTTACCCCTAAATTTCATCTAATCATTTAATCACAAGTGCAAAGACATGATCCATATAGGTAATAGAGAGAGCCCAAGTGCTCTCATTGGGCTCCTCTGCGTAAATAAATATAAGAAACAAATAAATAATAAATAAATGAGAAAACTGTAGGAACACTGTACATACAGACAATGACGGGGGAAAAAAATCAATAAACTGTACATGCAATTCACTGATTCGGCCACACGAGGAGAGCAGAGGCACAGGAAAAACAGAAATACATTCTCTTAATTACTCCTCCTGTCTAATATTTTATTCACCAGTGATGGAAAGAATACTTTGAAAATGTATTTAGTTACAAATGCCCATATTAAAATGTATTTTGTAAGGTATTCATTACATGTCAGAGTACTGTACTCTGAATACTCTGAGTTGCATTATATTATAGTGGGAAAAAACAAAAAAACATAAATATAATTCCAAACAGCTTGATTTTTATACATTACATTATACAATAATTCATGTCTAATTATAAGATGAAAAATGAGACATGCACACACTGAAAAAGCTTTGTGTTTTGTTTTTTTTCCCCCCTCGCTAATACTGTGCAATTCAAAGCCAAAAATTGCATAATGAAGTACAGTCATGTATTCCTTTTCATTTAGAAAAGTAACTGTATTCTGAATACCACCAAATGAAAGAGTAACTGTACCAGAATACATTTAGTTCAAATTAGTATTCAGAATGTGTATTTTCGGTACATATATTCATTTACTTTCCAGCACTGTTAATCACCATATGTCAGGCTGTAAATATACATTTCATGATGTAAAATGAAGCTGATATCTGTGTAATATTGTACTGGCCAGTGGCACATTACCTGATTATCTGTGTAGTGAATGTGTTGATCAGGCAAAGGTGCTTTCATAATAAAAACAAGTGATATAAGTGCACTTCAGGTTTATTATTTAGATTATGAAGAGAATACCATCCATAGTGCAAACAGGTCATTTGTGAGCTATTTTTAAAAATATATATGTTGATAACTTGTCTATAAATAAGCTTTCACCATTATTTGCATGTCTTATATAAAATAGTGCTCTAACATTAGTTATTCTAGTATATCTTATTGCACACCACCCATATTTGGATGTTTTCAGATTCTATAATTTTGACATCCCTCTCTCAGGTGGACTCCAGTGACCCTCTATCATTTATACTGCATTTTATTAAGAATGATAAATCTGATCATTTAATAAAGGTTAGAGAGATCATATATTGTGTTATTGTGGCAACTATTGCGAGAGTCATCGTGTGACTGTAAAAGCAGCAAAATTCTAATTACAAATTTTTCAAGATTTTTTGTTTTGTTTTGTTTTACATTAGTATGGTAGAACATAGGCATTAGTATTTTTATACAGATTGATATCAGTCTGGTCCTCACGTCCTCCCTTACATCTCAAACCCGGTCAAACGTGATCAGATTAGTTTTTTTCAGTGACACATATGAAACGAAGGAGCTCATTGGTCACTTATGCTTTACCTCAGGGATGGATGCTGGTTACCATGGTGACTGTCTCTCTAGACTCTATTATATCTCATGGATTGTACCTGGATCCATCTCCACTAAATACTGATGTAGGAGGTTGTTATGCCTGAACCCAATAATAACTTGTGTAAATAAAACACTATTGTATGTTTTTATGTGACAGTGATCTCTTGGAGCAGATCGGCTGGGAAGTATCCAAGCTTTCGTCCAGTGCTGACCTTTAGGTAGCCGCCCTTCTCGTCACCTTTCTTCACCACAATCTGAAACACAAGTTGAAAACACAGAGGTCAAGAGAAATACATTTGGCAAGACAGTTTGGGATTGTGTTGTCACATGTGAGAGTTTTCTGTTAGCCTAAGATTAAACTCAGGGTTGGAAAGTAAAGCACATTTTTTTAGTAGATTTTTAAACCTGTACTTTAAGGCATACAGTTAGAGCACATTGCATATTGTGCAGCCCCAGTGTTCATGCTGGATACTTATAGCGTGTGTGTTACCTGGTCCTTCTTGAGTGTGATCTGGCCCATCTCTCTGTTGCCCACGAAGGAACGTGTGACTTTATACACTCTCTCTGAGGCTTTGACTTTGATCAGGTAGTTTGTGGGGAAGTATCCGGTCTTATCCCCCATTTTACCCTGAAAACAAACATGTTCTTACTGTTCTTAGTGATAGATAGTAATCTCACATTGTTGTATTTTGGACATTGACAGCCCTAGTATCATTAGGCCATTGTATTGAATCTATAGATTCCTTGTCCAGCAAGCAAGCGCCCTCTACTTTCTGTTTGAAAGCAGGACATCATACCGCACAATGTATCACACAACTGTCTAATTTTGGAGTCATCTAATCACAACCGCAGGTGTCTCTCAAATCCAAGACATCTCATTTATCCTCGTAACATTTACAATGAAATCTACAACCTACAACATAAAAATCTGTGTTCCTTTGGGTGTGTTGTTCCTCTGTGTGCGTTGTGATTCTGAGTGCGTTCACTTGCATGGTCACCACATCAAAACTGGGACTAAACCACTAAATCTGGACCAATCCAGGACTAAACAAGGACAAGAACAGGACCAAACCAAGTTTATATTTGAATTGAAACTCTTAAAGTAGTATGTATGGTGTTATCTTTTTATCTGTTTGTTTATGTGTTTGTTTACCTCTTTGCTCATTATCTACCATGTTTATGTTACCCAAATGAACCATGTGTTTGTCTCATTGGGCACCTGTCAGTCACGCCCATCAGAAGTCAGAGAGACAAAATATATTTCCAAAACTCACCCTCCACCACTCCTCATTGGAGTCGTCCAGCACTGTGATCCGGTCTCCAGGGCTAAAATATATACACATTTATTACACATTAGTGAAATCCTCAGATATAAAACATGCCAAATGAATATAAATGAGTGAAAGCTCACTGGAAGTCGAGGTCATCCTTCTCGATGGCCTTAAAGCGGTACAGAGCCAGGTAGTAATGTGACTGAGAGAAGGCCTTAGCCTGGACACAACATCACAACATTTGAAAGGAACTGTATGTAAAATGTTGGTTTTAAATTCCATAAACATAATCAACACACTGGACATCCTGGCCAAGTTGTTAATGTTATAATTTGGTGTTTTGTTCTCAAAATAATCAGAAAGCAGAATGGGCCTCACATGAGCCTCTCATTTGGGTTTGATACTGAAACCCAGTTGGTTTAAACCTGAAAAGACTCTGCAGCCTTTGCAGCTGTGAGTGAATTTTGGAGGCTCTGACCTTTCACATGAGGCTTGTCCATACACTGACAATGAGAAAACATGCATGTGTGCTCTCTCTGCAGGTTCAGTTGTGATTGTTGTTCCCTTCTTAAAACTTTAAGAGAGCAGGCTATAGACAGTCCCTTTAAATTTGCAATTCGAAAGCTCAAAATAACTACAAAACAGATGATAATGTTGTATACAGAGAACTAAATGTCCCTGTGTTTGCATTGGGTCTTATTCTGTCTAAAAATAGTTAATGCAGTTGTTAACCTTGTAGTCAACCCTGCAATTAACCCTGTTGTTCAGACCTCTACAAACCTTCTTGTACTAGTTTAGCAGTTCAGGATTTCATCTTCTCTCAAATGTTTATGCTCCTGAACAGGTGTATACAGAATATTGACTAAGGAAAATAAATACTCTAAATCTGATCACAGTTACAACATGAGTCAGTGTGTAAATAAAAATAAAACATATCTATGAGACGCTTATGGCTGACCTTATCATCGGCCTTGTCTCCTCCTTTGTCTTTCTTGTCGTCGGGCTTTCCTGCAGCAGTAAACACGTTTATATTAGTGCAGACACTACAGTAGGCATCACATGAACATGCTTCAGAATGGTTGGTGGTTCAGTCCTTCTACTAACTGTGTCGTGCTGTTGAAACTTAGCAAGACACTGAAACAAGAGCAAGACACTGAAACTTAATCTGGTTAAATTCAAGACTACTAAATCAAGAATATATTACAACACATAAGGACTAAACTAGGACTAAAATAATGAAGTTTATAATTTTACTTCCTGCTGGTTCAACACAAGCAGCAGATATAAAATACATAGAGATAATTATATACATGTTACATAGCAAACATACTGCAAACAAGGACTAAAACTTAAAACAAAATTACACAATAGTCACGAGATATGACTAATAAAAGGATAAAATTGTTAAAAATGTCTTCCTAGAATTTTCCATATTCATGACAATGGTAGAGGCATTATATTTTAGAACTCACTACTTCATATATTTTAGTACTTTCACTTAACTGCCCCTAAAACTATAATAAATATTTAGCACAGGTACTATCCCACCAAACCAGTCAGAATTTGAAAAAACAAGAAAACCTGTTGTGCTTTAAACTGTGAAAGTACCTTCCCCTCCTTCTTCATTCTCTTTGGGCTGCTGGTTCTCCTCCTCCTCCTCTTCCATCATCATAATCTAGAAAAAAACATATACATTTTTATTATTATGATTTGGTGGGTGTGCTAAATATTTATCATATTTTTACAGTCAGTCAAGTAGCAGTTTGTGAAAAAAATTTGAATAAACATTCTGGTTGCTAGGTAACAGTAGTGGAATGACCTGCGCACATATCATATCTGCTCCTCATGTTCAACCAGAAAGTAAAATTATAAACTTCAGCAAAATTAATCAAATGGAAAAAAAAACAAAAAACAGGCAAGATTTATAGTAAAATGGTGAATATAATGATATTGTAAGTTTTGTTGATGAGTGATTAGTCTAACATGTCACATACACTTTAATTTCCGGTTAAACTTACATTCTTCTTGTCGTTCTCTCCTTTCTTGCGCTCCTTGTTGGCCATGATGACCCCCACTCTCAGTGTGTCGAATACGGGGTCGTTCCTGTTCACATTGTCTGTCAATTGGCAATAGCAGGGTGATAGATGGCAAACAGCAAAATATTTAGCCTAGGTTTAATTCATAAAATATGATCACAAGTTCACAAATTTATTGTTGCTTAAAAAAACTATATTTAATTGCAGTGAAGTAAAGATTTTAATTGTATAGTCCAGCCATTCCCCAAATCAGGACAATTATTATTATTATTATTATTATTATTATTATTATTATTATTATTATTATTATTATTATTATTATTATTATTATTATTATTATTATTATTATTATTAGTAGTAGTAGTAGTAGTAGTAATAATAATAATAATAATAATAATAATAATAATAATAATAATAATAATAATAATAATAATAATAATAATAATAATAATAATAATAATATTATTATTATTATTATTATTATTATTATTATTATTATTATTATTATTATTATATGTTTTTTGCATTAGCTCATAAAATACACTTATTACATTGTACCAATAAGATTTGCATATCCCTGTGAACAACCTATGGCTCTACTATGTACAAAAAGCAAAAGTCAATCAGTATAATGTGTGTGAATGCACTCACTGGGGTCGGGGATGTCGCTGCTGTACAGAGGAGAGCTGTACGCCCGTCGGAATCCTGGAGGCTGCAAAAACAACTGGATTTTTAGTAACATATTAGGATCATCCAAATGTTCTTTTCTAATGATAAAAAAGACTTACAATTTTTCCAAAACACTTCTGAAACTCCACATAGGACTGACACGCATGGTGGATGTTGGTTTTACAGTTTTTACACCTCAGAGCAAACTTGTTATTCACTAAAAAGAACATGATACGTGATAAACACAGTGAGTATCACAGGGAATGTGCTGGGAACAAATCGACCTCCACTGTAATGGATGAGATATTTTCAAGTGGCAAGCAAGCAGAATCGACTTTTTAGAGCTTGCATGTGATAGTTGTTTTCCTCACCGTTAACTCACTCAGAGTTGTATTTGAAGAGATTTGTGCATGTTTGAGCGATCTGTACTTGCTTGTTTTCAAGACACCACATTGCCGATCACCCTGTTTTCACCTCACCAGCACATGCCCACTGCTGTGTGCTTACTTCTTTCTTCTATTTTCTTTTCTTAATCTGTGATAGTTGTGGGATTAGGCAGCATTGCAGAGTATTTTTTTTAATTTTCATTTTGATAAAATCTTGCTAGCTTGATCTAGTGACTTCAGCTCTCATTGGGTACTGCAGTTTTCTAACGCGGAAGTGAGTGGACTTCTTTATTGTTTTTGGTTTTAGATGACTATTGCAGATGACTATTGCAATTTAAAATGTGCAAATTATGAATATATAATGATCCAGGGGTGTCACAGATTATAACTATAGAGCAAACACAAGTGCAATTGGCCTTCTTTAAAGATGTACTTTGTAACTTTTCTGGTGGAGGATCCGCCACCAGCTTGTCTCCATGGAGATGTTACTGCTATGCCTGAAATGTTTCACAGCATGGCATTAAACATTTCTCTCTCAACTATGGTGGTATACTGCACCGAGTCACAGGTCAGAACAGAGAAGAAGCGACCATCCTTACAGAAAGATGTCAGTTAGAGTTTGTTTTAAGGCAAAACAATAACATCTCTATGGAGACAAGCAGGCGTTGTACCCTTCACTAGAAAAGTTACATGGTGTACTCTTAAAATGACAGTATGTATATGCATAGCGGTGTGTATGTGTGACCTACAGACGATCATCCGCGCACACACGTCACAGAACTTGGGCTTCTTGCAGTAATGGTCCTTGAACTTGTGTGGTTTATCATTGACCATGACCACGGGCTCAGAAGGAGGCTCGGGCTCCTTCTCCTCCACCTCCACCTCCTCCTCATAGATGAAGTACACCTGTACATACACAGAAACACAGGCTGAAATATTCAATACAAGGTACAAGGACTTTATTGGTTCTGTCAGGAGAATTTGACCCTTCCTTTAATCCAAGGTGGTCCTCTGTGAGGAGCAGTGGAACCCAGATCTTAAGCTAGTCTTGGACCAGGACTACCTCAGTTGGAGGATCTGACCTATTATGCACGTTTTGAGTTGATGGGGAAAACCATGAGAGAAACCCAGCGCAGGTTCCACAGGTGATTCAGACCAATCACAGGGCAGCACTGTGGTTTGGGCGGAGCCAAAGATGAAGCGCCCAAATGAAGTGCCCAAATGAACCAAAACAAAATAGTGATGGACGTACTTCAATCTATTTTAGCAGAAATACAGACTGTTCTGTTTTTTAATGTGCAGAAGGTAAGTGCTTTATGCATTTATGGACGTGAAATATCTCTGTGCTTTTCTCAGAACTCAATTTGTGTGGTACACATGTCAATCTAGCAGGTTATTGAACAGATTTTAAAAACACAGAGGAGCTCTTCAACCTCTAAGTAAGAGGATTACTCACATATTGACTATATTTATATTTGTCTTGCCAAACATCTCAAAAGTATATCCATAGACTGCTTTGTCCTTGATAAACAAAACCAAAATGGCTCACACACTCCCTGATCACTTCCTTAACACAAAGCTGTGTGTCAGGACCCATACTGCCTCGCCCCAGTCCCTGTCCCAGCTGGAGGTCCAGACTGGGCTTCCACTCACTGTCTCCCCTCCGTCCTCCTTCACAAAGTTATCGGGCTGTGGAGGGTTGTCATGGATGTCCACTGAGTGCTTGTCATCCTCCCTGGGACACAAAAAGAGATCGTGTGAGGAAACCTGACCTTTCCTTGTGAAGCGGGTCAGGGGGTGTTGTGTAGATGACAGCCGTGTGGAGAAGCCATTTTAGTGAGGCTCTTATCTTAAGTAATAATGTGGCGTGAGTGTTGGTTTGTTCATGGGAATGTCAGTGGATTAAATCTGGCTGTGAGAAAAGTGGATACTCACCCGTCCATGATGGGATGAAGATCAGATGTAGAGTCTAAAGGAGATGTGAAAGACAAGGAATACATTACATTTTTTCTATAAGTGGATTTTAAAAATACCAAAACTACAGGCTACACTGTGTCTCTCTGTCACAGTTATAACATAAAAGTAGTTTAGGTAGGTACATTGACAATATAACAAAACTTACTTAAACTTACATCTTACATCTCTATATACTCTGCAGTATATAGAGATTAGAACTGAATGTTACAAATGTATTATTTTGAAAAGAAATCTGCCATGTTTGTTGGAAGCAGCGACTGCCAATGGAAACTAGCTATAACCTGCAATAATATGGTGCGGAAGATCTCTGTTTTGATGTTTCTGTACATTGTCCCTTCAAATAAAGACCAGACTAACAGGAAAAAGTCCATACATATGCACTGTAGCCAAAATACTAAGAAAACACAGAACAACCCCATAAGTTGCTGTACATATGTTTGTTCATTTTTCACTGCGATAAATACGCCTAAAATAACAACAAAAAAAAAAGGTTAAAAGTTATAAAGTGGGGCTTTATTATTGGGTAAAATGAGAATCCTTCCACTGGTATAATTTACTGTGTTTGTGAAGAGCTTCAACAAACTCTATTGTTACTCTATTCATCTGAAATCTTTTACAGAAACTCCACGCTCTTGCACTTATCCTACATGTACAAGTGCAGTGTTTCTATGGCCTCATAACCGCATTCACTTGTCCACCAGCCTGCGCCTATTCTCAGGCTGTGAAATCCAATCTCATCCCAGCTAAATATGGACCATGTCTCTGGCACTGAAGGACTCAGAGACAAGATACTCACAAATAACAATAATATTATAATAGGACTATTTGTCATGATCTAAAGACGGGAGCATTTACTTGAAGAGGACTGAGCTACTATGAAAGTAAGGAATGAGGTAACCAAATATCTAATTTAATGCATTTTTTTGGTCTTTTTTTCTCATAATAAATGCACACTTCAGACTTGCTATAAGTGTGCTATTTGTGGTTACTAAAAAACTTGATTTCAATACTGAGACATGTACTCGATACTCAATACCGATTCCAATACAGCAATGATAATTAAAACACTCTTTATTTAGACAATAGAATGTGATTTTTGACATTTAATAATAATACTTCCATTCTGTTAAAGGTATTGTCATAAAACTGTGTAATCTCAGTATCATCTGTATGGATTACTTAAATTAATTTTAAAAAATCTACTTGATTATCTGTAATTATCTTCAAAATGTTAAGGTTGCACTCATTAAAATTGAACTTCTTTACAATATTATGTTAAGTTATGTTATGAAATGAAGCAAATCTCTTACCTCTAAAATCTTGACACAGGAAGTACACGAGATTCTCCTCAAAACTGTCCCACAAAATTAAGATAAAACTAACCAATCAAAATCCCTCCTCACTTCAATATCACTTCAAAAATGTAACTTAAATACAATCCCAGTGTTAGCTTGTGTAGAGATTCTCTGTGGCTTCTTGGTGTGAACTAGGCTAAGCTTGTGTGTGTTTTCTTGAACTCAGGGTTAGCAGGACTGTGTTGGACCAAATGCTGGAGGACCGGTCGGGGTGAGTGCTGGTGACAGGTGGCCCTGGACAGAGCAGAGATGACAGGGGAAACTAGAGCAGCATGTACAGTCCGTCCACACACATGTTTCCATTTATTGTGAAGACATTATATTGACTAGCATTTATTTCCTGGAGACTGACCCTGACCTTAAATGTAATTACTACTTGTCTGGACTTCACCTAAACTGTATAAACTTAAAGTAAATGAACCCATACCTTAATTTTAAAGAACACATATTTTACATTCTTCTGGCTCATGCTTTTGCTTGGCAGTGTTACACATTTTCTAACTTAAAATAATATCTGCATTTGGAAAATATACTTTATCAACTTGATCTTTGTTTCCAATGAGGTATTCAGGTGGTTAAGCTCCCTCTACTGTCAGCAGTAAGAAAGACCTTATCCCCTGTGAATGCTATGCTAATAGAGCTCTGTGTTCATTGTAAACACAGTTTGACCCTGCAATGAGTCAAGAGTTAGTATTTATATAAAACTGCACAGGAGAAGTCTATAGTTCTATCTATGTTGCAAAAATCTAGACAAAATGGAAACAGAGCATTTTTGAGACTTTGGATTAATGGCTTAATGAAATAAGTTTGAATAAAGTAAAAATACAACTCCAGGTATGTTTTGGATAAGGGCAGTATAACATGGTTAAAAGCTGAAAAAAGTACATTTTGCATATGTGTTCTTTAAACCATGACATTGATATTTACCCATGGGTCTCCTCAAAACGTCCCTATGAAGTGAACAGATGTGTACAGATTTCAGTCCCCCAGTGTGAGTGTGATTAAATACATGTATTACAGTCAATGATTTGATCCATTTGCTTTACATCAAGCTGATAAACCTGAGCCAACTCATTTAAGAGGAGATCATAAGCAGGCTGTGAGGCTGCTGAACCCCCGTCCCATGGTCAATAACCACATCCACCAGACGATAACAATGAACTGGACTTTCCATTATTGCATGACATAAAACTCCACATATCTGATTGTACAGGGAGGGAGACTATTGCACGTGCTTTTAATGGCAGAGGAAACCAAGGCACCTGGAGGAAACCTAGACAGGCACAGGGAGAACAAGGAGTTGAACCCAGGATCTCCTTGGTGTGAGGTGAGTGCTAACAGCTGCGGCTGTGCAGCCAAACCTTGCCTTAGCTTTAAAAGATTCATATTTTCCCATCTCAGGAAAAACGCTGAATAATCCAGTCCGTTTTGATATTTAATGTGAGATCCATGTCAATTTATGAGTACATATGTACCAGAGTTTGACATGTGACCACGGCCATAGACTGTGTATATTATTGGACATAGCTCGCCCACTTGTCACCTCATTAAACATGGGTACGATTCGACTCCATCAACTCACATTCTGTTGAAAAACTCTCGCTCCTCTGTTACTGCTGCTGTTTTGGTCTTAAAATGTTTGTATTAACCCGCTCTACATGATCCTGGGATTTTTATTCCGCTATTTCATCCATTAATCTAGGTATGAGCTATAACTGTCAAGATTCCAGTTTTTTTCCCTGTGTGTCCTTGTGCTGTCTCCCCCCTCCCTTCTGTGTCTGTGTTCTTTGAGTGGATGTAGAGTCTGGCACCACCCTCAACAATGTTACCACCCACTACTCACCTGCAGCCCATCAGCAAACAAACTTCGCTTCTTGTGACTCCGTTTTTGGACCCACTGAACACCTCAGCCTCTGACCCAGCTCCCAACACTGAGATTTTGCTTTTTCTTTGAAATAAACCCTGTTCATTTTTTGAGTCCCGTGTCTGCACATTTTTAATCCACGAGTCATTACAATAACAGACCGATGAGGCACTTTCTTTCCCCAGAAGTTGCTACTGCTAGCTTTAGCAACAGATTTGATTGACAGCATTGCTAAGCCCCCACCCTCTGCCAAACCAGTGGTGGGACAGGGTGTTATCTTCAACAACTTCACTTCTGATTTTTCTGTTTGGTTGCTATGATAAACATGCTCATCTGTTCAAAAATGTGCTTTAAAATAAACGGTTGGAGCCCAACACTATGAGTAACTTCACACACACTCAGTCCACTACTTTATACTATTTTTTTAGTTCTATTTTGATTATTAAATTAGGCTAGCATTTGGTTTGAGTATTTACATTGTATGTAAATGTCTGAACATCATGTCTGAAATTATCCATCTGTCTCTCACTGTTTGCTCCGTGATTTTTAAATGTTCCTTTAGTGATACTTTCACCATAGGAAAGAATGGGATAAAGTGAATCCGCACTTTTGAGGTGAGTAGAACTATCTGAGGAATATCATTCTGGTTGTATAACTTTCACAGGGCTGCTGGTCTCAGCAACAAATAAGTTTTATACAAACTATGAATCTGTTTTCAAGCCTCCCACAGAATGTGCATTGCTGACTTGTTTGCAAATGTTTTACAAACAATCCAAAACAATCCATCATGAACTATTGTGGTCCTTCATTATATGTTTCCAGCACGTTTGTGACAGGTGGTTAAACATAATCACACTCGTACAATGTTTGTATTTGTTTTCTAACCGTGTTATGCACATTCATTGTGTCAGGACCACTGCAACCTAAAAGTCAGAAAGGCAAAAAGAAAGTAGTGAAAAGAGATGGGGCCAAGGTGCTCCTGGGAAATCTTCAGTTCAGTTTGATGCTCCATGTTTAGTCCTGACTCTGGGACCAGCAGGAGGCCGGTCCCTGAAGTTCTCAGAGTGTGAGATGGTTCATGTAGCACTAACATGTGGGAGATGTTCTTTGATGCTGGTCCATGGAGAGACTTGTTCACACAGAGCTGCTTTAAAGTCTATTCTCTGAGCCACAGGAGCCAGTGCAGAGACCTGAGCACAGGACACATGTGTGAAGTACTTCCTGTTATAGTCAGGACCCGAACAGCAGTGTTCTGGATGTACTGCAGCTGTCTTAAGGCTCGTTTGAGGAGGCCAGTGAGCAGGACGTTACAGTAGTCTAACCTACTGGAGACAAATGCATGAATAAGTCTCTGTAAGTCTGGCTTTGACAGTTTACCTTAGATTTTTGCAATGTTTTTTTAGGTGGTAAAAAGCTGCACATGTTACTGATTTGATGTGGCTGTTAAAGTTCAAGTCTGAATCCATTATTACCCCTAGATTTCTAGCCTGATTTGAAGGTTTCAGAGAGAGAGACTGGAGGTGACTGCTGACACTTTCTCTATGTTTCTGTGGGCCAAAGACTATGCCTTCAGTCTTGTCTGAGTTTAGCTGGAGAAAGTTGTTTTGCATCCACACACTGATCTGTTGATGCAGTGGCAGAGTGAATCCACTGGTCCATATTCACCTGCTGCAGTGAGACATAGATCTGAGTGTCATCTGCAGAGTTGCGGTACAACACATTATTGCTGTGTATAAACTGGCCTAATGGCAGCGTGTAAAAATTGAACAACAGGGGTCCCAGGATTGACCCTTAATAAGACCAGTCTTATTAGAAAGTTAATAAACTGTTGGTAACAACTTTTTCATGGACTTTGCCTAAAAATGTTAGACTTGAGTTGGGTCAATAGTAGAATATAAATAATTTGTCAGTGATGGAGAATTTTCTATAAATATATAATATAATAATATTTGGGAAGCATTTTAGAGAAATCTGACTTTTCTCTAGTTCTCCATTTAAATTAATGGGATGTGCACATAACCGAAGCACCAACCTCAACAGAAATGTGTGTCATAACATTCAACAGTACAAGTTGGTAGGCAGCACAAGGTGAATATAAAACAATGCAAATACAGGACATTTTCTCATGTATAGACCTCACTTCAAAGAATCCAGGACAGGACTGAACAGCCTTTGTGAAAATCTACAAAAGTAACAATGTGAAACATGTTTGGTGTTGACAGTTGTTTAGTGCATTAAATAAATACCTAATAACCTTGGATTAGTTTATCCACAGTTCCACAATTATGCCTGCATCTATGGAGATTTTCAGGAAAAAATGGCAAAAGGTAAAAAGAAAACATCGACCACTCCTGGACAAAAGAAGGATTACATCAGCAGAAAGAAGAGTAACTGTTCAAGAAGAACTGAAGAACTCTCAACTGAACAGTTGCAACAAAGGCAACTGTTCAGGCAACTGTTTAGGTCCCAGCACAGCTAAAAGTTCACAGACAGACAGACAGACTTCACTGGTTGTGGATCTGAGGAGGAAGCTGTTCAAACCAATTGTATTCATGATTATGGAGTTTAATATCACTTCACCTTCAACTCAAAAGGAACTGTTGTGTAATGCTTTGCACGTAAGGACTTTGGGATGTATGTGTGAGACAGGAAACCCTGGCTTCTCTAAGGCAACTGCTACAGTTGAGTTCATCCAGGGGAGGACTTTTATTACCTAGTAAATATATATTTTTTAAGTTCAAATTCATTTTATGATAGAGGAAAAAACAAAAACAAAACAAGAAAGGTCATTTATGAACTCTTACCTGTCTGCACAAAGACACATGTGACATCTGAAATAATGCGTTCTCTACTGCCTCCATCTGACCTTCAACACTTTTGTCAAGGATCACTTTTATGGTCTGTCTCAACATGATTTGGAATATTTGCTGTTAGAATGAGTATACAGATACGATGCACACTCATTATCTCATTGCAGATATAACCTGTCACTGACTGTCATTTTTCTACTCTAAGGTGCTCTATTTTCTGTATTTTGTGTTACAATTTTGCTCGTCTTACAATCACAAGATGGCCGCCAAAATTGCCAAGGCAACAGACGCCTGTCCAGTTCTCTCTAGCTTTATTAAAGCGTGTTGATGAGACCCATATGCAGCTTCAGCTTCAGCCTGGCTGATCCTCGCAGTGTGGATTTCTCTAACCTCTGCAGCACTGACTCTCTTTTTGGCACTTTTCACACTGCATTAACAGCGCAGCTCTGTGGATTGGGGGTAGAGCTGTTCATCTGAACAATACAAATGGATCAAAAGACGATGATGAGGACACTGCAGCTCATAGCTCTGCCTGTGCCACGTGAGTTCAGTATTTATCTCATGTTTGTCCCGTGTGTGTCTGCGCCTCTGTGTGTCCTTATCCTGCAGCGGTCATGTTTTATACTTAAGATATCTCAAAACATCAGAGATCAACACACACGAGGAGGACAAGGACCCGGAGCAAATGATCCGAAGTAAATGATCCCGAGTCTGGTCACGTCTCCCTGAACTCGAAAAGCAAACCGGGGCCTCAGATGGTCCTGTGCTTCAGCGGCGGTGAAGTTGGTTTAGCCTTTAGCTCAAATGCTAATTTGACACGCTAAGTATTATGTAGGAGAAGACGCCATAAGATTTACACACTCCACAGTGACATTTAACAAGGCTCTAACCTCGACCACCTCGAATGTGGTCGAAGGGCTGGTACCAGATAGAACTCTCCTGATCAGAATTTGCAGTTTTGCCGGCTAATGCTAACTGCTATAGGAAAAAAGACCAGAGGAAAAAACACAGACCAAACTATGAGGTAAAGCTAGAGGAACATGCACACATATTTGTGGTCCAAAGAATTCAGGGACTTAATTTGGCGCACGCACGCATACATAAAATATATCAAAGAGCTCAAATGTGTGACATAAATTGACAAATCATGTTCATCATGTATGTTTCTAAAAGAGCTTTGACTTCTCCTGCTCAAGATCTGTGTCCTCCTCCATTACTAACTGAACTGCAGGAACAATCAGTCAAATATATATTTCACATGTTGTACATTACTGCAAATATATTTAAACTTCTGCACTGGGCTGCTGTGCTGCTGAACCACTGCTACAGGTGGAGGTGCTGCACCCAAACACTGTCTGTGTGTGTCTAAAATTCTGACTGGTAGTGGATGTGTAAGGAAGAGTTGACACATTTGTTCCCCCATTGTCTCCTGCAGGTGCTCAGATCCCCTCTCTGAGTCCTGGTCCCGGTCTGGACCAGGAAATCCCAGAGACTCCACAGATTAAAGAGGAGCCAGAAGAATGGAGCATCAAACAGGAGGAAGAGCCACTGCCAGAGTGAGTCTTAGAGCTGGGCGACATGACAAAAAACAAAAATCACTTTCCGCATATTGTTTGTTCTAGATTTTTTATTCAAGTTTATTTTGTGTTATATAAAAATGTACTTTAAATGAACCATATGTAAGATTTTGATTTTAAATATCATAAACATAAATCTGTCTCCCGAAATATGAGGTAAATGTGTTCAAATCAAATGTAGCTTTTACTGATTACAATTCTTATGTTATTTTATTCAAAATTAGAAAAACATTGGACATAATGTACCATTTGGTGTTTTGGCTCTTGCAATAAATTTTGTTTACCCGTTTTGTTTTTTTTTTTTTGTTTTTTTTTATATGGACGGACTATGCATGCCCCTGATTGGCTAATCCACCTGTCAATTACGCCCATCTGAACTTTGGAAGATTTATCGGTTCCCAGATTCATATCTTCCTAAAGAAGTGTGTACAGTGTGTATTCTGTATCCCAGGAAAAGTGTGTGTTTCCAAAAGAGCTTTGGCTTCTCCTGCTCAAGATCTGTGTCCTCCTCCATCATCAACACAGGAACAATCAGTCAAATATTTGTTTCACATGTCGTACATTACTGTAAATGTACAGCTAAGATGGTTGTACCTTTTTAAAACGATAAGAACTCAGGTGACATACAGTTTCTTTAATTAGTTTAAATAATTTTTAAAGTAAAATAATACTTTCAAATATTGTAATTTAACACAAAAAATACATATATTTTTTTTAGACTATTCTTTAATAATGAAAGAGTAGTGACATTATTGTGACCGCCATGTTGGATCTTTGATTTGTTTTCAGGTCTGTCCCTGATTACATCGCCGTCTGTGTGAAGACCGAAGAGGAAGAAGAGGACACACCAGGAGAGGACATCAGCTCAGAGACACATGTTGACAGAGGGGACACACAGGGAGAGGACATCAGCTCAGAGACACATGTCCACAGAGGGAACACAGAGGGAGAGGACATCAACTCAGAGACATTTGTCCACCCAGAGACTGAGGAAAACATGGAGCACTCTTCTGACTCTGACAATGATGAAGACTGGAGACAGAAGGCGACAGATGCTGATGAAGGCTACTACAACCAAGTCCAGATCAGAGCCAGAGCTGTACAAAACTATTTATCTATATATTTATGCCCCACATACAAGTCTGCAGCAGAGAGCAGTGCCACTGTGAACAATGGAGGCATGTCAAGAACAGCTGAAGGAACTGAGAGAACGAAACTGCCATGCCCTTTTTGTAAAAAGAGGTATCTATCTAAACAGGATTTACTAAGACACATTAGAGTCCACACAGGAGAGAACTTACTCAGCTGTTCGATCTGCGAGAAAACATTCACCAAAAAGATTAGCCTTACAGTACATATGAAGACACACACAGGTGAAAAACCTTTCAGCTGTTCAGTCTGTATGAAAGCATTTTCAGAAAAGAGTAACCTCGCTGCACACATGAGAACGCATCTGGGAGAGAAACCTTACAGCTGTTCAATCTGTCAGAAAACATTTACCCGGAAAAGTAGTCTTGCAGTACACACTAGAACACACACAGGAGACAAACCTTACAGTTGTTCAATCTGCGAAAAAACATTCATCAAGAACAGCAATCTCGCCGTACACATGAGAACACACACAGGAGACAAACCGTACAGCTGCTCAATCTGCAATAAACTATTTGCCAACAATGGTAATCTGACAGCACACATGGGAATGCATAGAGGAGATAAACCTTTCAGCTGTTCAATCTGTAATAAAACATTCACCCGAAATAACAGCCTTGAAGTACACATGAGAACCCACACAGGCGAAAAACCTTACAGCTGTTCAGTCTGTGCAAAAACATTCTCCAGAAAGGGTAATCTTGCTGTACACATGGGAACGCACAGAGAGGAGAAACCATGCAGCCGTTCGGACTGTTCAGAAGATTTAACACATTCATCATGTCACAAATGTTCTAACAGGACAGAGACTGGTGAGAGAATTTTTAGTTGTTCAGTCTGTAACGCAGAGTTTACGTGGAGCTCGCATCTGAAGAGTCACATGAGATGTCACACTGGGGAAAAACCTTACAGCTGTTCGATTTGTAATGCGCAGTTTGCTTGGAGCTCCAATTTGAAAAGACATATGGGAAGTCACTCAGGAGGAGAGAAAAAGGATGAACAATCAAATCACACCCATTCATCAAAAAGGCACATTGATAAGAAATAATAAGTAGTTTTTGTGACAGAATGTTCTGGGGTGTAATCATGTGATGTTGAAACATTCTAAAGAGAGTTGTTTAAATGTGATAGAATTCTGTGATTAAAATGTGCTAAAGATTAAAAATTGTGCTTGGCCTAGTTTGTGGCTAATATCTTTGTAATTGCTGTGTCTATCCATGAGAAACAAAATTTGACACAAAGTTCAACTCAAAATTGATAAATGTCACAGCTTTATGTCTCAAGGCTCCCAAAAACACTTTTGAATGGAAAAAATAGCTATAATGAAAAAACAAAACCTGGGTTACCGATTTGAAGTTAACCCCATGTGTTAGAGCATTTGAGCATTTAACTCACTGAACTGAAGCTCACTTAATGCTTCAGTCAGACACTCAATTCTCTGAAATAAGGGACAAATTGTGTTCCTTATCAGTAAGGAACATGTTTGTTATTTTTCGTTCAAATAATGAAAAAAAAAAAGATTCCTTATTTTAATGAGGTTAATTAGAGAACCGGTATTAGAATTGAATCTAGCCGTTTTTACTATGTGATGCGTTTATCTTGACTTAAATAAATGAACATCAGGTACTGGCCCTTTAAGGTAAAATAGGATGTCATTATTGATAAGTGCTCTGAGGTTAGTGTCACTATATCAAATAATGAGATTGTAAAGATTATAGACGATGTACAAAAGGGTTTTGACACTTAAGTTTCACTAGCATCCTTTCCACTCTTGCCACTTGCTGCCCAGAGAGAAGGAGCAGTGTAGCCCACCGGAGTGACAGACCCTCATTGCTGCTCCCATCCTCCTTACTCCTTATCCCAACTCCTTATTCGAGCACCAAGTCAGAGTTAGCTGAAATCTAGCATGAGAGGCTCCTAGTCAGACAGTCACAGATTGAAGCAGAGTAAGAGAATCTTCAAGCCCTCCATATGGGCTTTTGCCAACTGGTGAACAGAGCCAGAAATGTGCCACCTCCAGTTGAGAACATCCACTCCGGTCCTGCTCCTGGTGTGGAAGAGGAAGGAGTGAATGATCTGAATCATCAGGATCTGAATGAGCTTCAGATCCTGAAGAGGGGCTTCAGCTGCTCAGCCAAGTACGTCTGCCCAGACCCTGCCAGTGCCACTGCCATGGCCTGTAATTGCAGTGCCTCAGCTGAAAGCCACCCACACCTCTCGCTCTGTCCAGAGCCATTCATTTCCAGCCACCACAGTACCCTGCACCAATAGCCTCACCACACCCCTCACCCGACAGCAGTCCCTGGTGACCTCTACACCTCTCCAGTACACTATCCCCAGACCTACTACCTTGGCCTCCAACCAACTCTCCTGATGCCTAAAGCCCAGCCAACCAAATGTCATATCTCTGTGCTCCATGGAGGTCTGAGTAGACCTTGGTCCCCACCAAGCTCACCTGCTGAAGTCGTACCACCATATTGTGACTTCTGTGACTTCCATGACCACCATATTAGTCCGGCCCTGCCATCACCCATGGTAACAGGAACCAGCTAACAGATTCAATCAAGGTCAATAAAATATGCTGGTGTCGCGCTCGACCCCACAAAGCAGCCCAGTCTACCTGCAACCTGTGCCAAGGTCATCACCTCAAAGTCCTGCATCAGGTCAATGTCAGCCCCCCAGTGAATTTCCACAGCCTGTATCCCAAACTCGAAGAGAAAACCCAGTGGCTGGGACCTGCTCAAGGCGGTTACTGTCCAGCTGCACCACAGTGGCCACAGCATTGACACTTATTATTAGATAATGGGTCACGGAGAACCATGCTCCCATCAGAGACTGGACACTACAAGGCCCATGTATCACCTGTCAGCCCTCCCATCTCCACCAGTGATTGTTCACATCCAACCAAATCTGCCAGCATCCTGCCAAACCAACCAGAACCCTGTATCTCCAGTGTCACTCCAGCTGAAAGCCCTGTCCATGAAAAACACAGCTGGAGAAACAAGTGCTTCAGCAGTTCATGGGGCAGCCAACAAGTGTGTCTGTCCTCTTGCTGACACCTTCCCTCCGACTGAAACCTTCACCCTTAAGAAGTCCCTGCTGGACCGTTCCCCTACAGAGTGCCAACTGCTCAAGACTGGGATGCCTGCCCAGTGCCGCAGTCGCCTTCGTATTTCAGAACATCTAGTCTTCACGAGCTATTCATCCTTGGCCCAGGATCCCTCCCGGGGCTCCAATTCCAGTAACCTACTGTTCCCTGATGGGGCGGCCCATAGTGCCACTGTCTCAAGAGGTCCTTTCCAAAGCCAATCCCCTGGGTCCCAATCTGTGAAAGCCCTGCCAAGTTCCAGCCAGCTACCTCTCCCTCTGCATTGGCTGGTTCTACCTGCCTGTTCTGCAGTCTTCTTCCTTGAGCTCTGCAGTGATGACCACAAGATGCCCAGAACCTGTTCACCCATAGGCTGTGACAAGAAGATTCATCCCAGCACCAAATGGACACTCACCTGTGGTCCAGTTAGGGATCCTTCCACCTGAAAATGGACTTTCAGTTTTATAGTGCTGCCTTTTTTTTTTTTTTTTTTTAGAGCAAATGTATTTGAATACATTTGGAGCAGGTTGTACAAAATGGTTTATAATTAATATGTTGTATCTTACTGTGCCTAAGAAGTTGGTGTTAATGTGAAGCTGCCCTATGTGAGCCAATATTAATATTGCCTGCCTAACTGTAGCTGACTTTTACCTGTTTATAATATATTATCATAGATTAATTTCAGCATTGAAACTGGCAACCCACATGAGAAGCTCCTGTGACGCTCATTCTGCTTTGACTGGATAATCATTTTGAGAGCCAAAACACCAAATTACGACATAAATAATTGGGACATTGTGTCCGATGTTTCTGTAATCAAGATTACAAATCAACATTATATATTGTTAATATAACAATATATTTAATTTGACCTTGTACTTCGGGATACAGTTGGTTAAGTTTATGAAATTTAAAATCAAATCTTACTCATACTCATACTGTTCATTTAAGCTGAACAACACCAGACAAAACACGTACAACATACAACATAACTTACAACATATTAAACCCGTTTAGAGTTAAACGAGTTTAAATGAAAGATTCCAAATAACAGCAGCTCTTTCTACCGTCACAAGATGGCGCCCGCAGCAGCGTTGCTATCGCTACGGTCACTCTAGTGTGCATCCCACTGCGCCTGCGCAACTCAAAACTCCATATTTTTTGCTCGGAATCCATAAAGAAAAAACACTGAACAACTGTGAATTTGGGAGTACTTGTGTCTGGGTGGTTATGGTTCGTGGATCTATGTTAATCCAAGACACTTCACACGGGCAGAGACTGAGCTCCACCGGGACATTTGCGCGCTCGGAGCATCCTGCAGCCTTCTTTGGGACAGTCCACTCTCAAGTAAATTTATGCCCACTTCGCTCTGCTAGCTTAGCCTTAGCATGAAGAGGCGCAGGAAAATGAAGCGTTATTGCCCTTTGTTGTTTTTTTGCTCGATACTGGAACGTGCGTGCACTAAACGTGAAAGCTGAACAGCCTAGAGATCCTTCTCTTTTATTCAGAGAGGAGCTTGTCTTGTAAAAAGGTTTTGTTGTTGTATTTTCGTTAGCTTGTCTGCTAAATTCTCCCGCGACTCCCAAACTTTGCAGAAAGCTGGGACGCGGCGGGTTGAAACGTCCCGCTAATGTCCAGAATAACTCTTAAGCTTTGTCTTTACTAGACATCACGCTGGAGTTTAACTTTTCATCTCTGGCCTTTTGTTCATTTGTTCTTACCAAGTGCTGTTTAAGTTTTTACAAGTTTTAATAATATTAGTTGTGGAGTTGGTGCTTGTAACTTTTGATGTTTTGGCAGTTACAATGTTACATTTGGACTATTTGCTGAGGTCTATCAAATACACATAATATACACAAATCGAACAAATTATATGTATCTTGATTGATACCTCATTTTTAAAATATATTGTTTTTATATTGTGTATCATAAACGGTACATAGATCCACCTCTTGCTAAAATGTTAAATGATCTGGATCTTCACAAAATTCAAATAGACTGTGGATGCTCCAAGTGAATATTCTCCTAAATGAAATCTCCACTGAATTTGTCTTATTTGCTTGTGTTAAATTTCAATCCGTGACGAAAAATAAACTGTTTATATCTAAAATGTGCACCTACATCCTTATTTATAGCAGTTAAAAGTTGAAGCGAAGCGGCGGTGTGCGTTTTGTGCTCCTGACAGCTGTCACGACAACACAGTACAAAGTAAGCTAGCCGTTAGCTTAGCATGTAGCTTAGCATGTAGCCTGTCGGTAATTCTTTGAGTATTCTTCCACGTGTGAAATTCTTTTAAATGCATATGTCGGAATTGTTAAAGATTGGTCCAGTTACAGTCGTTTCAATGATGCTTTTGTCCAATAGTTAGTTTTTTGGTGCCTTGTTTGTACGTGGTTCGTAGCGTAAACATGCCGTACCGCGACGGGCCTTTTCCCAGCACACCCACCCACTTAAAAGTAACCAACGCATTCTTCTGAGCGGCTTTCTGTCAACTACTACCGCTTATTTCACGTTTAACCTACTCGAGACAAGACTGATGCTTTATTTTAAGTGATTGCGTGGAAATGTGTGAAGTAGCTGTGCATCGCATGTCTCCTTGTCAGATTACATAATCCACCTCCTCCACCTCTGCTTGCAGGCGCCCCGACTTCATGCAAGCTCCGGATCAGATGGGAATTAATAAATAAACCCGCTGGAGACATTTTCCGAGTGGACATTTTTGTGCCCGACATCTGGGCCTCGGTTTACGGGCAGTGTGTGCGCTTCAGACCCACCAGCATGTTGTACACACAGAGGAGACCATAGCCCAATCCAGCAGGCTTCTCAAACATGACAAGGTATGCAGACATGTCTTCCTTCTTAACCCGAAAAGGAACAATGTTGTGATTTTCATAAAAGTGTATGTATTCTTTTACTGGTTGTCCATAAAATATAAAAATGGCAATATTTAGAGAAAAACTACAGATTTCAATGTATAACTACTGTTTGGTTAGTTGTTACTAAACATATAGATATTAGGCAATAATATAGTTTATCATATAGCATGTCTAATTTTTGAATATATCTTATCAGTTAAGATTATTGATGGGCGATATACATCTTCTGCAGTATAATGTCAAAAGTAATGTCAAACGCTGCAAAAAGAACAGCAGCCTGCTGTGTAATCTTGAAAGTATCAAGTGAGTATAATCTGTATAACATTATCCAGCAAACTGAGACTACTTACTGACTTTTTATTTTCCTTACAAAAACATATGATCTGGGACCGGATTTCTGATAGCCGTGATTGACGGGACTATTACCCAATAAGGATAGCTGCACACTAGAGGATTTTTGCTCAATTTTAAGCCTGATCTGAGTAGCGCTTCTCATTGGTGATTATTTGTGGTGCACTCCTATCTGTGAGGACAGTGTGATTCTGTTAACACTATTTGTCGGGTCGCAGCTTCAAAGCTTCAAATTGTAAGGCTTTTTGCAGACCTTACAACCACCCAGTCACAGCAGCAAGACTGCGCCAGGCCCCCGTTGCCTAGTGACAGCTGTTAAACTCTAGAAATGGCACAGAGCACACAAACTTTTTCATTTGTCATCATTGCTGCAATACCTGTAACACACTCCTCACCTTCAGATCACACTGCAGAGTCATGCACTGCTCCTGTATTTTTTTTTGGTGTGAGTGCATGGAAAGGCAGCTCATGTTCTCATTTGTATGTACTTGTTTTTATTGTGACACCCCATCACACAGACAGCGGCACAGAAACTGCACAGACCTTTGCTGTATTCATGTGCGAAGCACTAAACAATATTAATCTGAGTTGAGAGTTGATTATACATTAGACTCTAAGCTATAAACAAAATGTCTTCTGCTGTTGAGACACATGCAACAGATAAATAACTGATTAGATTGTCAAAAAAACTTTTGGAGAAAAGATTTGCCGTGAGCCTGGTCCCACATAAGCTTGCACAGCAAGATGGAGCCACCACTGGTCTGATAGGGCCCGATAGGTGGTTGGCGTACCAATCACAGAGCAACATTGGAGGTTTGTGCGGAAGTCAAAGGCAAAGCTCTCAAGAGAACCAAAACAAACATGGCGACGCCAACAGATGAACTTCAGCCTATTTTAGCATCAATATGAATTATTTTGTTTGTGCAGAAGGTAAGCGCTTTGTGCATTTGTGGACAGACAAGATGTCTGTGCTTCTTTCGCTGTTATGACACTTTGATCAATCGGATTCAAATAATCGTCATTCGACATTCCGCGTTTTCTGAGTGTTTTCAGCAAGAGCCTTCCCGGATTGATAATCTGTAGAACTCAATTCAGAGTAACATGCGTATCAATCTGGCATGTGCCAGGTTAGGTCGCACAACCTCTGCTTTCAAACATTTGTATTTAATTTTACAGTCCATTCACTTTTTGTAGGATACTTGACCCTCAACCAAGACATTTATTGATACGTTTTGGCACATTTCTCCTGGCTTACAAAAATAAGGTTGCAGTATTGCATTTAGTCATACAGAAAAAATGCTGAATCAGATATCTACTTCCAGATATTAATTCAGTCGATATCCTGGTTGGACATATAAATTGACGTATCAAGACCATTTACTGGTAGTAGTTGGCCCAGAAATTCTCATAATGACCATTTATTTATACAAAGCTTTTCTGTAGTTGAGAGATAAATAACAGCTACATAACACATTTGGATTAGTTCTGTCTTTTTTATTTATGTTTTAAATGATATTTTCAGTCTCTTGTAGTATCGAAATTGATATCGGAATTAAAAAAGCTGGATCGGTGCATCCCTAATTGCATTATTCCCATATTGGACCAATAAAAACCTTAAATAATCATTGCTCCTAAATCACAGATTTGGTGTAATTCTTATGCGTTTATATTAAATCATATGTTGAAGATGCTGAAGCTTTTCATCATCTTATCCCACCTAGTGTAAGCAGTGGATAGAGTACTGGATCAACATCTTGTATCTATTCTACATTGTTTTATTTTTTTAGGCTGGAGGTTTGTTTCTCCCAGAGTCTGACATATTTAATGTAACTGATAAACCAAAGGCATAGGTAGTGTTTACTGTGGTGTCCTCATAAAAAGAGCCCAGCTTAACACTCCTGTGCAAACCTTGGAGACATATGTGTGAATTTTGTTCTTCAAATCCCGCAATGCAATGCTAGAGTCACATGATCCACCAGCATCACTGGTATTTACAGCCTTGCCCGACGCCTGCCTCTCATATCCACATGACATTGGATGGATTTGATTGCGGCTATTAGTAGTAATTGTTAGTATTTATCCTGTTATTAATGATGTTATTCTGTATTGTAAACTTAAATGTAGATACAATAAACATAAATTATTTTCCTTAAATTTTGTTGGTGCTTTTCTATAGATCTCTTCAGTAAGCTTTAAATGTTATGTAACCAGAACAATTTGACCCCTATGATCTTTGAATAGGTTATTGATAGATTTGATTGGTGACAGGTTGATGGGACACATTTGGTAGAATCTTGTATACACTGTCACTAGAGTCACACTATAGTGTGTATGAAAAGATGCAGATTTATTAAGTTGTATTCGCAGGTGCTCCAAGGCCTTGTTGGTGAAATGATGGGAGGCAGTGAGACTGTCAGTGGGGACCAGGATGGGCTCCACAGCACTGCCGTACACGTCCCCATCGGCTGGCAGCGCAGGGTGGAGGGCGCCCGGGTCCTCTACATCAGGTGAGGGTGACACCTGACTGTGTTTGTGCCTCAACATGTTGTACTTCAAGAACAATTATTGTGAGATTTGAGCTTTCAAACTCCCAAACGTCCAGTGTAGATTTGCCAAGTTTACAGTAGTATAAAGTTGACAACTCTACACTAGATTAATTTATGCAACTTCATACAGTCGGTTAGAGAGCTGTTAGGCGCAATTGTATAATGTTAAGTTGTGACTAAACTTTGGAGAGGGCAGGATAGAGTTTGAGCAAACCTACAATTCTAAATATTTTATATTGCTCATTTCATGAGTAAACGGCATTTGTTCTGAAGTGTTCATTGCACCGCACTAAAAGCTCTATCTCCCCACAGTCCCAGTGGTACTTCCCTGTCCTCTCTGGACGAGGTAAAAACCTACCTGCTGACTGATGGCACCTGCAAATGTGGCCTGGAGTGTCCACTTGTTCTCCACAAGGTAAACACTGTTGTTGGCCTAGACCAACCTTTAACATCCAAAGAGCCATTTGGACTTGGCTTCCACAGGGGAAAAAAAACACTGGGAGCCACAAAAAAAGACTTCTGCTCCTGAATCTCTGTGCACAGCGTCTGCAAATCGGGGCTGTATCTTTACGCAGGACTGTAAGCTGTTGCCTGTGGCGCGTGAGCGGTGTTTTTGACATAATTCATAGTACCATATTTTCCGCACTATAAGGCGCACCTAAAAGCCTTTCATTTTCTCAAAAACCCACAGTGCGCCTTATAATCCGATGCGCCTTATATATGGATCAATATTGGTCAATTATGACACCCGTACTCAGGAGGCGTCGCCGAAGTAATAGCGGTAATAACCCTTTAAGGACTGAGCACACTATGGGCCAGTATAGCTCACCTAGACCTAGACTTTTATTCTTTTTTAGCCATAAAAATCATGTCAAACGAAGTATCAGAATTTACTGCATTTTTTCACACAGCTACTTCTATTTTACACATCCATCCGTATTTTTTTCTTTTATGCATCGAATAAATGAGTGAAAATCCCCGTAGCCCCCGCGCTCTCATTTGTCACCTTTAGGACAACAGAGGCAGATTACCGTAATGATGGTAAAATATTTAGACAGCCCCATGTCACCGCTCTGAGACGCCGTTTGAATTTACATGAGAGAACGACCAGGCGCAGAGTTACGCTGCTGGAAAGTCCGCAACCGCGAGTCTAACGGCGACGATAGGATCCGACGCTATAGGGATAACGGGGAGGCAGCGCCGGGCGACATACGCCACAATCTGCCAATGGATTGCGGATGCCTGGGCTGATATATCAGTCTCAACTGTGGTCCGAGTTTCACGAAGGGAGGAATTGTCACTGAACTGTTAGACAACAGCAGCGACACGGATAATGGCGATTTTGACGAGACGGAATCGGGCACTTTGAATGAGCTCGACCAACTGTTTAACTCAGACACTGAAGAGGAAGAACTCGACGGATTCGTGAATGAGGAATGAACTGAAAAAGTGAGCTTTACGTGTTTCTTTCACGTGTTTACAACTAAACAAGGCTGGGAGATATTGTGAATATGGACATTAACGTTTGAACAACGTTGAGTTATTGTTATTGCTTTGCACTATTTCGAGAGTTACTATATTGTGAATGCATTAACTTGTTTTGTGAGTGAACAAAGTTTTCAGAACGTTTTTTTTATTCTATTAATAAAGTTTGACTGACTGACTTATCTGACTGTTTTGTTGACATTCCATTTGGCGCAGCTCCATCTCGTGGATGCATAACACAACCCCAGCTACTACAGTAGTTTATATTCTATGCGCCCTATATATGAAATTTGTTTTAAAATAGGCCATTCATTGAAGGTGCGCCTTATATTCCGATGCGCCTTATAGTGCGGAAAATACGGTAATAGTAATTCATAATTCACATAGTTTTTAACATAATTTAACATAATTTTAATATTTCAAGATTACAATAATCTTCCAATTTAAACTACTATACTAAAAGAACAAACACAAATAAAATACATTTCAATTAAATACTTAATAATTTATTATCCCAAGCCACGTGGAGACATTTTAAGTAACATATTGAACTTATACCTTTGTGAAATAATTTATATTTATAAACTCTTATTTTGCTTATTTTCAGGTATTTAACTTTGCTTTGGGGGTGAAAGTGGAGCAGTGCAGCCAGCCTGTGGGTAAAGTGGAGCAGGACATGACCAAACTGTGTAACCATCGGAGGAAAGTGGTAGCCATGGCTGCCCTGTGCCGGAGCATGCAGGCCTCCCAGCTGCCTTTCTCCTCCCTACACCACTCAGGTGGGATTTCCACTGCTGTTTTTCAGCTGAGTTGCCTCTATCCCAGTGTTCTCTACCAAGTCTGCTCTCCCACAGTTCAGAGTTTAAACATCGTTGACCGAGCGATAAGATCCGCTGACCCACAGGTTGACGGTTTGATCTCAACTTAGGGAGGATACAGGTGCATACTGTTGTTGTGTCTTTGGACAAGGCACTTAACCCACCTGCCTGCAACCACTAGTGCTGGAATGTGTGAGTGGTTGATGTAAAGCACTTTGAGTGCCATGAAGGTGGAAAAGAGCTGTATAAAAATGTGTTGTCAATATTAAGGGGCTCTATATGAACTTTGAGTCTGTCTTTTACAGAGGTCACCAGTGGTATGGACAGCTGTCATCCAAAGAGGCCCCAAGTGGAGCGCGGAGAAGATCATCCCAAACTTCCCCTTGTCACAGGCCGATCTCACAACACCTGTGTCAGCCCCCCATCACCGCGCCGCTTCATCTACCCCCAAAATGGCTCCTCTCCTATCCTGCACAGCACTAACCACCATTCTTTAGACTCCATAAGAAGACTCCACCACCCCCCTCCTCTGCCTCCCTGCTCCACATCTAACCAGTCCTTCTCAGGCTATAGGTCCCCACGCACTCCTACCCCCCTCGGCCCATGTCCTGGGCAAAGAACACCCAAGACCCCTGACACACCTGGTTCCCCTCGATTCGGGCCACTGGCCTCTCCTCCTCCCTCGTCTCCCGTGACTTTAGCTGGAGCTCGGACACAGAGCCATCAGACACATGGCTCTCCTCTATCCAGCCCCCACTCTCACATCTGTATGTCTCCCCAGCAGCGCTCCAGACACCCCTCCGCCTCCCCCTCCCCAGCCTCAGAGCACGGAGAGGCAGGGGGAAGAAGGAAGTCCACATCCTCCTCTCCTCACTCACCTCTCCCTTGTGCTTCTCCCAATACCAACACACACTTCCCCAAGTACAAACTAGAAGACATTTTGGAGCAGTTCAAACACTCAGGCAGTGCTAATAACCACCACCTCCCCTTCACCATCAGTCCCTCTGTGCTGAGCAGCCAAAGCCACCAGCCTCTGTCCCAGAAGCCCCCACACCCACGTGTCCCCTGCCCCTCAGGGTATGGCCTGAGTTCTGTCCCCTCAAACTCTCACATGCCCTTTATGAACCACCATAGTCACAACAGACCCCATCAGTCTCCTTTCCCTGCCAGTAGCCTGCTCTCGGCGGCTGCCAAAGCCCAGATAGTCAATCAGATAACCCAGGGACAAGCACCCAATGTGGGCAGCTCCTCTGTGAGCGTGGACTCTTCTCTGGAGGGTGTGAAAGAGGCTCAACAGCAGCACAAGTCGAAGGTAACAAACAGCACTTTACATAACAGCTACGCTTCTCCCCCCTCCACGACCTGCCCTGGACCTCCTCACCCTTCTCTCCTTCACCCCTCCCACCCTCTTGCACAGCCTCACAGCGAGCGTGGAGCCTCTCACAGGAAGCGTCAGAGGAGATCCCCCACAGTTTTGAGCGTGGTGCGGGGAGCTCAGCAGCTGGTGAACGGTCCTAGAAGCGCTCCGGCGGACTCTTGTCCCACTGCCATCAACCTGTCCACTCCTCGTCTCTCCTCTACCTCAGCGCTCCTCAGCCACCACCTCCCACTGGAGAAGCAGCTCCGGCTCCCCCCTCCACGCCTCGCAGCAATCTCCAGGACTAAAGGACAAACAGAGGCGCTGGATTTCACTACAGGCTCTCCTCTGGCCCTAGAACCACCAACACAACCCTTATCGGCTCTGCTCCACCTGCTCAGTGTCCAGAATGCACAGAATGCCTCTGCATCTGCTGACGCCAATGGAGACACTAAACCAATGAACAAAGCCCCTGTTTTTCCCAGCACTTACACAAAACAGACCAGCGACACTAACCCCAGCCTCTCCACTGCTCCACTGTTTCACTCTCAATCTGTGCTCCAAGAGTCCAGTACACCACAGAAACTGTCTCCCACAGCGCAGCCCTCCCCCATGACATCATCAGCTCCCACCTTTTCCCAGACTCCTTTGCAGCAGTCCTCACCACACGACTCTATAGGAACAAGCATCAGCTCTGCTCCAGCAGAGATGAGCCACTGTCAGGGCAGCGGGACACCAGGCTCCCCCAAACCACTGGACCTGAGCACCCACGTGCTGGCCCTGCTTGCCCAGGCCCAGGCCGACCCAACCCACACTCCACAAGTTATGTCTTCCCAAGAAAACCACTGCGCAGGTAAGGAGGGCCTCCTGTCCGTGTTTGACTGTTGTGCTGACACTTTGATGCCATAAATTATTTGTCTTCCAGGTTCAGAGGAACCTGTCTGCTTGGACCCAAAGTCTCCAGTGGCCAAGCCCACAGCCAGCCCCAGCCCTGCGCCACCTGCCATGGCCCTAGCCTCTGCTGTGGGTGACTCTGCCCCATCTCCTCTGGCTGAGGCCTTTCCCTTCATGAACCAGGAGCAACTCCTGCAGCTCCTCTCCAGTGGGAGCCTGCCCTCTCTGCTGGACCCCACTGTGTTGGCCTCTCTGCCCCTGGGAGGCCTGTGGCTTGGTGGGCAGCAGGGAACCCCCACAAATCCCCCTCCACAAGCCCTGACAGGCCTATCTGAGCAGCCGGACACCTTACTGATCCAGTCTCAGGACCAACACAAGCAGATGAACCCTCTGTTCCCTTTGCTGCCCCTGCTGAGCGCTGCTCAGGGGGAGCTGCCCTTCAACCTCCTGGGCCTGGTCAACCCCATCCCACCAGCCGCCAGCCCCACCTCCATCCCGGGACAGGACGGGGACTTGGGCCTATCCGAAAAGCCTGGAATGCAGGCTCTGCTCATGGCTTCCCTGCTGCTGGGACAGCCTCTGTCTGGTGTGGGCCAGGTGAGCCTGGAGGTACCACTTCAGCAGCCGACTCTGGACAGTCTGTCTCTGGAGAAAGGCTCTGGTCTCATGGACCCTGCGGCTTTGTCCGGGACTAGCCTCCTGGAGCTGCCTCAGGGCCTGCTCCCGATTTCAGCTGGATCAGAGGGCCAGCTGCTCCTCCCTCCCCCCACCACCTTCCTGCCTCTTAGCCCCGCCCTCCTCACTGCTGCCCTGAGCTCCGCTGAGCTCCACCCGCCTCCCAACCCTCAGTTAGGTCCTGCACAACAAACCCAACAAACCCCGCCGCCTCAGGTAGGACCCTGCACACCCTTTAGGTCCTCTCACGTAAAGCCATCTTTGTGTTGTCTGTTGTAAACATAAACAAATCATATTTTTAGATTTTTCATACATTATATCATTCTCTTCTCTCCGCTCTTTGGGCTCTCAGGTTGGACCATTCTCATTCTTTTGCTGTAGGAGTAATATGACGGAAGCTGATCAGGTCATAAATAGGTTTATCCTAGTAATGTCCAGTAGCACTGTGCTGGAGCTGTCTGTCTATTACATATTGTGTGTCTTTGGGCAAGGCACTTCTGTGATTTTTGGCTGTGATGCTGTGCTGCTGTGCTAGTAAGTCAGGATATCCCCTGACTTACTATCTGGGATAATTTCTTAAATTCTTTTTATGTTGCTGTCTTTCCATAACGGTTACCTACCAACCATGTTGTACACTGGGCCAAAACTTTACACAGAAATTTATATTTGACAGATAAGATTAGAACACCTTTTATTTTGTTGAAATAATGTTTAAAGTAATGTGCCGAGCCTTTGGATAGAACTCTCCCCAGCCTGATATTGTCAATATAAAAATCTCAAAAAATAAACTCTCCACTTCCTGTAATTTTCACCATATAGTTTTACACAAATCAGGAAGCAATTTGTGAAGAAAAGCTGAAAAACAATTTATATTTGCAACAGGTATTATCCCATCAACTTAAGTAGAAATTAGAGAATCGTTATATGCGCTTCAAAAACACAGTCCACACAATGAAACATCCTGCAGCTTCGAAGTTTATGATAAGACCCCATAGAGGCGGAGGGCATTATATTACCATAATTAGGTCTTTTACAATTTGCTTACTCTGTGCACATTAAAACTGGAATTGCTGACTGACTATTCCTGTGACTACTACTGTGAGGACACCTTTACAAGTACAACAATCTCACAAGTTATGGTCATGTGAGTCGATAACAAAGTTATTGCCTTCTTTAACACCTCACACCTCACCTCATTCATTTTAGGCCTTTATTTTCAGCATATCTGTATTTGTGTTTCAACCTTCTATATATTTCAGGCTGAAGGTGTGGACACGCTCATCCCTCTTCCTCTTCAGAGCAAAGACTCCCCCCTCCTCCAGCAGCTCCTGCCCACTTTACTCAACACAGCTGTGTTGGGTAAGTCCACACTAGAGCCTTTCCCATTCTGTTTCTATGTCCCAGCTGATCTCCAGCTACCTGTGTGTAAGCCTGTGACTGCGAACTTATTCCTGTGTGCTTGCAGGAGACCTCTCCAACATGGCAGGGCTCCAGAACATGATGGGGCTGGGAGCAGGCTCTATTCTCTTACCCCCAGTGCAGGCCTCTGCTCTGGCCATGCCTCTGCTGCAGAGCCCTGATGGAACCATCAACCTCCTGAACAACTTACAGGTGGGAGCTCAGTCACATCCTTCAGAATTCTGCTCTAGATGCAGTTCTCATGACTCATGTCTGTCCTTCAGCTGAGCATTGCCACATCTTCAGAGGAGGAAAAGCCAGTCTCTATGGAAACAGAAAGCCCCATCCCACAGGGAGACATTCCAGCCAATCAGATGACCCCTGACGCCCGGCCTCCTGAGGTCCCCTCTCCTCCCCCTGAGCCCCTCATGGCCCCACCCAAAGCAGCGGGGCCCAAGCCTGTGATCGACCCCTACACCTCCTTCATGGACACTATTTACACCTCTTTCCTGCAGGTCAGTGCGAGAGAGCAGGAGGAAGGGGCTCGCTCGGGGCCATCTGACCCCACCTCACCCTTCTGTGCCTTACCTCCGGTGTCCTTTCCACTTGAGACACTGTCCCCTCCAGCACCCCCTCTGTCTCAGGCCAGTGCCCCGGTGTCTCTCAGCCCGCGCAGGGCCTGCTCTCTGCGAAATCCAGACTTGTCCCGCCTCAGCCTGGAGGCGGCCGCACACTCCCCTGCTCAGGGCACCCCCAGACCCACAGAGGACGGGCCTGTGTCCCTGCTGCACAGGAAAAACATGCCCCCCATCTACCTGGAGGAGGCCCAGACGGACTGCACCAGGCCTGCAGCTGTGTGCCCCTACATGGACACAGGGGAGAGGAAGAGACTGCTGCCCCCACCTGGGTACCTCAGTCCTGGAGACTCCTGCAGAGAGGACACCACAGGGAGCATGCTGCTGGACCAACACACAAGTGTAAGGACTGCCTCTATTCTGTTTGCTTTCTCTCACAGCACAGTTGTAGTTTGGATTAGTTAAAGCACTGGTTACATATGGACATGTGACATGTGTTTCAACAGGACACACAACAGACAGCACTAGTCAGGATCAAACATCCTGACTAGTGCTGGGTCATTTTAGAAGTGGAACAAGTTAAAACCACAGGCAGTACCACAGCTCCATATGGTGGCTGATGTTATGCATCTCCATGGTGCCTTTGTCAAATTGAACTTACTTTACCTCTAGGTTTCTCAAGGTCGGTGATTCAATTTATGCTCCTGTCAGGGCAAATTTGTTGGATCATTGGGCAAGACATTTGTGTCTTTGTTTGATGTGCAAAGATGCTCTGTCCCCACAAAACATAATAGTCTTTATAATGGCTGGTAAACCTCAGGTGAAATGTCCCCTGGCTGACAGAATGCATTAGACATAGCCTTATGTCCTGTACTTCTGTCCTGTTCCTGCAGGATGCAGTTGGAGGCTTGGCTGAAGCGAGAAGAGGACGCAAGCGCAAACAACTGTAAGAAGCAGCTGCACTCACCCCCCCCCCCCCCCCCCCCCCCCCCCACACACACACACACACACACACTCTAGACACGCCTTTGTCCACATGACTAACAAACTGCTCTTCTGTCTCAGCCTTCATAACGTGCTGGAGGACTTCAGAGAGCTGGACACGGCTGCTCTAGAGGAAGCAAAGGACACGGTGAGAACGCCATCACTGACTCAAATCACACAGGAGTGGTCTCCAAGCAACCGCTCATTACAAGGCTCGCTCAGTGTTGTCAAGTTGAATTCATGCCATCAATAGGTTGCATTACTCCTCAAAACAGATTTTCTTGTTCATTTAAGTATGATTTCATCATGTTTCTGGCATCAGAGGGGAAATCGGCTCAAACTCATCTATACATTATCATTCGAGGTGGAAGACAGTTGTAACATGGGATGTAGTAAGCAAAAATGTGTGAAATGACTTTTACATTGTAGATTCTTTAAAATAGCTTTTACCCTTTGCTTTGATCACTGGTTTGCACTTTTGACATTTCTTGACTCTGAGGAGGCACAGCAGTGAAGTTTATGAAGCTCATCTTGCTTCATATTTTTGATTCCTGCAGTATGTATCTACAGTGACTAAGGTAGTGAACAAAGACAAAACAAGGAATGAGAAGGTGTGTCCAAACTTTTGACTGACAGTGTTTAAAAAAATCTACATTAGTCAACCGCATTAGTTGACCATAAAATATCTGGTATTGTTGTTTTTCTGTTTGTGTGGGAATTCATAACATTATATGATGACCGAAATTTGTATTAGTCCACTAATCATTTTATGAAGGTTACAAGGATTTATATGGGACAACGACAGAAGTGTACGAGGGAGTTAGCTGAAGGTTTATTTTTTTGTATGAAAAGGCCGATTAACTAATGATTTACAAGTTCTGTCTTCATATAAATACATTGTTTCCTAGTACTTTCTTCTGTATAAATGGTTATTTTTGCATGATCTCTCCTTATTCGAACCCTGCTTACAGTTAGCTGTTAGATTCAGTCCAATGCTCAGCCCACAAGTCTACGTCATCCATGCTCCCACACAACAATTTTGCATAAATCTACTAAAGCATGATACATAATATTACAAGTTCACAAGGCAGATGCAATGTGCAATAGTTTCATTAGCTGGATGCATGCTGATTGTGTTGTGAGATCGCTCTGGGGAGTGACTGAGCACAGACAACAAAGGGAGGGGGGACTCAGAGCATCAAAAATGTAATTGAAACTTATTAAACGTATGTAGCATTTTCAAAAAAAAATACATGGCAACATTGTGCTCTAAATATATTAAGTGGCAGGTAATACCTCATAGAAGTAAATTACCCCCTCTTTAATATCACAAGTATAATCTCTTACCAATTAATTTATTTGACTTCTTCTCTTCTTTGTGATCTTGCAGACAGCCCTTTTGAAGTCTGACAGGTCAGTCCGAGGCCGCAGGAGAAGAGGCACCCGATCCCAGAGGCAGTGATTGGTCCACCCACCTCCTTTTCCCCACCCACTCCTCCACAATCACCACTTTTGAACTGCACTAGTAACTGTGTCATACCAACCGCTGTCACCGCAACCACTCTGAGCATAAAGATGTTAGGTAGGCCTTAGTCTGGAACGGTGTGAAAACAAAGGACTCTCAGAGGTGTAGAGGAGCGATGGCTAGTGGTTGTAGGTCAGTTGGATTTTGGTTGTTAGTTGGACGCAAAAGGATCGCTGCCAACAGAGTAGAAGTAATCATACTGTTTACTAATGCATTATAAAATTCACATAGCTTTGGAAAATATGCATTTAGGGATGCAATAGTGTCACCATACTAAAGTTCTAAAACTATTTTGATACTAAGGTATAGACTCGATACTTAATATTGATACCACAATGATATGATATGAGATAGATATATATATATATATATATATATATATATATATCTCTTATATATATATATATCTTATATATATATATATATATATATATATATCTTATATATATATATATATATATATATATATATATCTTATATATATATATATTTATTTATTTATTTTATTTTTTTTAACTCCTAATTTAGACAATAGAATGTGATGTTTTATATTAAATTATAGTACTTTCTTTGTTACAATTATCTGTGCTTATTCAATCACCTATGGACCACTATGGAACCTACCTGGTCATGTTCTAGTCTGTTTGGTCTCATACATGTGCTGATGCATCATTCTAAAGCTATTCAGGAAAAGGTTCATTTCTGTCCTGTGAATGTGGCTTTTTTTTTTTTTTTTGAAGTATCAATTCCTGGTCAAATGAGTATCTAGTTTCGATTCTAGTTTTAGTATTGAGTAGTATCTTATACTTTTGACTGCCATAGTCTGCAATGACTAACAGGAATAATTTAAACTTATCTCCAAATAATCATTAACAAATTTAAAAACACAAAAGACCGTGTATAACAAAGATGCAGAATTATTAAATTAAAAAAGAATAAACAATTCTGGATTTTATCAATAATACATTTCTTGGTAAATATCCTATTTTGTTCATTTTTATCTGGTTAAAAATGTATTAAAAATATATATGTACAATAACAATCATTGAAATAATTGGGGATATTATGCAAAATCAACTTTTTGGAGCTTTCTCATCATGTTATGTCACTGTTTCCTCATCCAAAACATACCTTAGTTGTATGATCCTGTCCTCCTAATAGTGTGCAGAAATTTTACATAAATATACAAAACAATACACAACTTCACAAACCTGATGTGATGTGCAGTAGTTTCATTAGTGGAATGCTCACTGATTATGTGATTGTAAATGCTCTGAATTGCGAGTGACTTTTAAGTCCTTAATATTTCAGCAAATGCAACATTTTCAAAACTGTAAACGGTAACATGGTGATCTAAATATATTATGTGTTACCAGTTAATACCACATAGAAATGTAATACCCCCTTCAATAATAGGTCTTATGAATTTATGAATCTAGTGAATTTATTTAGGGCAAAAGAACATGATCCAATTTCAGAATACACCATTAAACACTTTGGTGTTACGCTAACTGTCCTACCTTAGATGATACAAATGATACTTCATACTACTTCCCTCTCTGTTGGCATCTATCCCCTTGCGCAGCGTTGTGTCAAACCAGTACTGTTTTAGTAGTGTTACTGTGAGTTAGGACAGCGCCCTGTACTTGAACAAACCTGTCAGTGTGTGTGCATTACATTTGAGTGTGTGTGTTTGTCAGAACCGTCAGAACACAAAACGCACACGCTTCGACCATCGGACCCATTCACTTGGAGCTGCGAATTTGTACTGTTCAAATGAGGTTTACAGCATGAAAACAGTTACTCCGTTTTGTTTTTCACTAATTATTTAATCGCCTGAGAAAAATATGAAGATGTATGTAATCATGTCACTGTTTTCAGGAAATCTTAAAGCAGAGGCATTTGGAATTATTTGACATGTGGTTGGCAATACACCCACCTAATAGTTTTTGATGTTCATTTATTGATATGATCTGGGTACTTTAAAGATGCACTATGTAACTTTTCTGCTCGAGATCTACCATTTATTTGTCTCTTTTAAATGGGATTGCTGTATAGGGAACATGAATCGCAGTTGAATCAAAATTTTAATGGACGCAATTGGCAAGTGGCAAGTACCATAGTTTTCCCCCACAAATTAAAAAATATCCTGTGTTATACTGCATAAAAAAGCCATAATGCCTCTACAGAGACAGAAGCGTTGCATAGTGTACCTCCGAATAGACAGAAGCGTTGATGATAAACAAAATATTGAAGAAAGTTTATTTGAATTTTGAAAAAATGTTGGGATACAGTTTTGAAATTAGGTTTCAGGTTAAAGTAAAGTACACAATATTTCAAAATAATTCTGTACCTCAATCAAACACATGCAAACTATTCAGAGCAGTACTTGATAATGAGCAGGTGTATGTATTGCTATGGCGGTGAACAGACAGTCGTCTCTGATGCTGTGAACATTTGTGTGTCCCTCCGCCATGGTGTTCTTCACTCCCATGTGCTAGTCTCCAAACCACTGCTCTTTTTGACTACTCAGATTTCAAGGTTTTGTCAACATGTTTTTGGGATGTTTTGGCAGATAAACGCAATTCATGAGGTCTGAAGTGACTAAATGTAAAAAGATTTTTGTCAAACAGTAAAACTAAACTGCGAGGCAAGATCCAACTTGATATGGTGCTTATGTATATGCATGCATATATGCACGCACATAAAGTTGGTGTCCTAGGAACAATCTGGTGCTCTAAACATGTGGGAGAAGGACTATGAAGCAACAATGCAATATGGTTATTTGTACTTGGATAAAAAGAATTGAGTGGCTTGTGCAAAGTTAAACCAAATCTCCTGTTGTCAGCCTGAGCAGTGGTTGAAGCGTTGTCTCATCTGGACCATGTCTGTAGTGTTGTGTGAATGAAGCCGTGGCCGTAGAAGCACAGCCCATAGTTAGTTCTCCCCTGACCCCTGACCCCCACCCTCAGTCCTGTATTTAAATCAATAGAGAGAAAAAGTGAAAAAGAAGGCAATTATGCAATTTCTACACTTTGAGATGTGTACATATGTACAGTTAATGTGTTTTATTTTGATTTTATATTGTTAGAGACAAACACACAACGATGAATTGTGAATTTTCTGGGAAAAGTATTTTTCTCATTGACCCATTTCTTTCAGTGTTTATGTTTCAAAAGACCATTAAATTGTGGACTGTAGCTTTCTTTTATATGGGCGTTTTCTTTTTATTTAATATTAAAATATTTACAGAAAACATGTCTGAAATAAATCTACACATATGCTACATATACAGTAAGTAAGTACATACATGATCTAAATAACGGCACTATATTACATTGCCCTAATTTCAGTTTATGATTTGTCTCTTGAGATTATTTATATATATATATATATATATATATATATATTTAAATTTATATATATATATTTAAATTTATATATATATATTTAAATTTATATATATATATTTAAATTTATATATATATATTTAAATTTATATATATATATTTAAATTTATATATATATATTTAAATTTATATATATATATTTAAATTTATATATATATATTTAAATTTATATATATAAATATAAAAAATACTATGCTTATAAATCTGTACGTTCAAAATAAAACTATGATTCTTTCTCTAAATGATACAGTGCCTACATCTACTACATCTATTGACTAACAATAGCTGAGACCACCATGACTCACTCCACTCTTCCCATAAACACAAACACGGAAGTGACGCAGCAGTGGCAACGCGGGGCCCTCATTTCCCCGGTCCCTGATGCTGTGAGCGGGCGCAGCAGGAGGAGGATGCTGCGGTGGGTACCACTTTAACAACTCTGGATGCGGACCACGCCCTTCCCCTCTCCACCGACAGAGGGCGCAGCATCGTGCCAAAACTGACCCCACCGACACACCGTCAGCATATCAGAGCCTCCAGCATCTCCCTGACCGTCCTTCAGCTGTGCATCACCGCGTTACCTCCTCCAAAACCGCCCGAAAAAAACACCACGGACCTTTACTCGCGCCCAGACGCCAAACCTCACACGCATCCCATCAACTATGTAGGTTTATCGTTTCGAAATTTGGGGAAATCGCTTTGAATTTCAGCGGCACGTCACTGCGACAACATCCAACATCTGCGTATTCGCGAGGATTTAGCGCTAAAACAAGCCAAATCCAGCTCGCCAGCGCGCCCTCGTTCATTTACCGAGGGGAATCCACGCGTGTCAAAAGATTTTTCGTGCGCTTTTTCGGCTTGCGTCTTCGCGTCTTCGGGCCTCCTCTGTGTCCGCATCTGAGTCCCGTGTAGCAGCAGCAGCATCATCATCCCGAACCTGCGCCATGGCCGACGTCGTCTCGGAGTGTAATATCAAAGTGCTGTGTCGCTTTCGCCCGCTCAACCAGTCTGAGATCATACGCGGGGACCAGTTCATCGCCAAGTTCCAAGGAGACGACACTGTCATCATTGGGGTGAGTGGGACAGACACGGGGGTAAAGGCAGGAAAGGCATTGTTTTACGGAGGACAGGAGCAGCAGGCCAGCTCCAGTCTCCTCATCAATAAATCAGCAGACGCCGGGCCCATCTGTGTGGACATAGAGGAACAGTGTGGGATAAAGAGAGTGTTTTAGCTACAATTACGCCTGTCACGATCATTCAAGGGTAATGCAGCCTATGAACAGATATAAGACAAATATAAACATGAAATATAACAATCATACTAAAACTAGAACTGATACACTAACTCTTTAACTCCCAGTAAAATGTATATATGTGTATGTAATGTCATGTATATGACATGAGTATATACTGTAACTAGTAGGCCTGCATACGTCAAAGAAATGTACAGCTCAGATCTTATGACTAGGCTACAGAAAAAGAACAAAAAAATTGGATAACTAAGCTAAAATTGCCCACTACACTATATACTTGTATAGATGATAAAAGTCCTCCAGCTTTATATACTGAACGATATGTTTATTAGTATGAGTTTAGTAATTAGTTATTGTGACTAACCACAATTGTGTTAAAAAGTCCAAGGATGTTATCTAGGATATTAGCTATTTTAATGTGCTTTTAAGTCAAATCTATTACAAGGTACTGATTGGCAATCACATAGACGTCTGCTGTGTCAGATGTGACACAGAACGTATATTTTAGGATCATTTTAAAGTTTAGTTCTGGTTAAGACCTGGTTCAGACCTGGTTTAGTCCTGGTTCATACTTGGTTTAGTCCTGCTTCATTCCTAGTTTGGACCTGATTCAGTCCTGGTTCATATGTGGTTCAGACCTGGATTAGTCCTAGTTCAGGTTTAGTCCTAGTTCAGATCTGGGTTAGTCCTGGTTCAGTCCTGGTTCATACTATAGCTTAGACTTGGTTTAGACCAGGTTCAGACCTGGATTAGTCCTAGTTCAAGTTTAGTCCTGGTTCAGATATGGTTTAGTCCTGCTTCATGCCTGGTTTGGACCCGGTTTAGTCTTGGTTCAGACTTTGTGCCGTCCTGATTCAGACCTGTATATGTCCTGATTCAGACCTGGTTTAATCTTGGTTTAGACCTGCTTCAGTCCTAGTTTAGTCCTGCTTTATACCTGTTTAGACCTGACTTAGTCTTGTCCTAATTCAGACCTGGTTTAGTTCTGTTCATGTCTGGCCTAGACCTGGTTCAGACCTTGATTAGTCCTGGTTCAGGCCTGCTAAACAGGTGTGACCCAGGGCTAAACCAGGATTAAACCAGGTCTGAACTAGGACTCAACCATAGTCTGACCTGGGCTACAAAAGAGTGAGGCTTTAGTCTACCCATTTCTTCAAGACCACTTTATCCATAATGAAGCCAATCAGCTCCATATGGGCCTTTATCTGCGAGCCCCTCACAGACTGCACTGGTGATGGTTATGGTTATGGTTATAGTGACATGTGGTGGCCTGAATAAGCTGTTTTCTCAGTACAAAATGAGCTAAGTGCTGAGGCGGCCTACAGTGTAATTCTATCTGCTGTTTCAGAAATGCAGACTCACTCAATCTGGCAACAAGAGACACTTTTCTGATCTGCACAGGTTTAAGTGCACAATCATCTGCAATACTGGGGAAATCCTACTTAAATCCTTTTATTTTATTTTTGAGCCTATTTATAAGCCTAACATTGTTTCCTCATCAAAAGACCCTTTAAATTCTGTAATGGAGGCAAATGTAAAGTGGAACAAAATGCAATTAATAGATATAGATAGACGGATAGATTACATCTCCACAGACCTGACTTGTATTTGGCCTGGATGAATGCCTCCTTCTGCTTGTTTCCATGGAAATGTTGTTCTTTTGGATATGATATCCCACAAGTAATTCAAAGTGCTTTACAGAATAAGAAAAACATTAAAATCACAATACAAACGTGAAATTAACATTAAAGGAGAAAAGTGCAGAAGAAAAACCTTTCAGTCATATACACAGATAAACAGAACCGTTTGAGCAGTAGAGGCCTGTCTCACATCTTCAGGAAGAATGTTCTAGGTTTTAGTTGCACAAAACTGAAAGGCTGATTCCCCATGTTTAGTCCTGGTTTCATCCTGTTTTAGTCCTGTTTTAGTCCTGGTTTAATCCTGGTTTAATCCTGGTTTAGTCCTGGTTTAATCCTGGTTTAGTCCTGGTTTAGTCCTGGTTTTATGGAGAGTCCTGGTTTTATGGAGAGACTTGTAAGATGCAGAGTGCTTATAAACTCATCACAGTGAATAATTAGGATGCTCTGAATGAGATAAGTGAGTAATAACTTTGGACCACTGTAAACTGTTTACAATGACCTAGTTCTGTTTTTCATGTTTTTAAGACAGTAAACATCAGGAACAATGCCTTTTATTATTGTTAAAAAGCTGAATAGTGCGGGATGTGGTGGTGTTTTACTGCTGAAATTTGGTCAAAACTAATTAAAGGTCTGCTTCTCACCTGCTGAGTCAGGATCCTGAAGTGGGTCAGAGGTGAGACCAAACGTAAAAAGACACATATTAAAAGACAATAACTGGGACACATAGATTTGACAACAACTCCAGTTATACATGTATTTGAATAACTGCTGACAATATGAAATTATTTGAACATTTGTGTTTCCTGTAGCGCTCTTTCAGATAAGATTGATTTGTCTCAGGCAGCAGGTGACTAAAGAAATTCGTGGTCGACTAAAGACATGTCCTGCCAGTCAATTAGTCAACTAAAATGAGGGCGTGGCAAAAACTCTCAAAACTGTTACACATCTCTATGTATCTGACCCACACTGCATTCACAAGACCACACCTGCAAAAACAACTGTTTATGCAGAAAAAATACAAGGAAACATTGTATTTATACAACCACAGATTCAAATAGTGAGTCATGAGTTTAATTTGCCTTTTTACATAGAAATAAATAAAAATAAAAAAAAAACAAATCTTCAGCTACCTCACTCACTTGTTCTTTCTTCTGTCCCATATAAATCTTCATAATGTCAATAAATTGATTAGTTGACTGATACAAATTCTGGTCAACTAAGACTTAACTGATCAATCGATGAAATGACTACAGCCCTAAATTTGTGCAATATTTAGTTTCTTGTCCTTCCATTTACATTAACTTAGAAATTATGTAATAACTAATAAGAAATCAGATTTTACGTCCAGACTGTTCTTCTTAGTGTTAGTAAAGGTGCAATATGTGACTTTTCTGGTTGAGAGTCTGCCATCTGCTTTTTCCATGGATATGTTATTGCATTGCTTTGAATGTTCCACATTATGGCATTCAATTTATTTATTTTCATGGAGACCTATATCAGTCACAGGTCACATGTGTAAATGCACATTTTCAATCTATTTTTCAAATACCTGGAACTGAATACATGTAAATGTAGTGCCAACCAGTGGAACATTCCAGACAAGAAGATGTAAAAAAAAAAATCTCCACCAAAAAAGTGACATACGAAGTCCTTCCCCAAATGCCTTTTTACTCTCACTCATTTCTGGGGCTAATAATGTGTACTACTACTTGAGTAATATTATTATAAAGTAACGGTATTCTTATACTTACTCTTGAGTGGTGTTGTCACGACACTAACATTTCAAACTTTTAGTTTGAGTATCGATTAGTTTGAGATTTTTTATACTTTTGACAACCCTACTCTTTTTGGCTACTCTACCCACCTCTGCAAGTAAAATAGACCAAAAAATGACTTTCGTTGTTTATCAAATAATCAAATCAGTTCATTTTTCCTGCCCTCAGTGATGTGATGTCACCTGAGAATTGGCGCTGGGATCTGTTGAGCTCATTAGTGGAGCTGGGTAGATTTCGAAGATGACGGCTGTGGCTGTGAATGTGGCTGGAGTAATCCCATCTTGTCCAGTGGACTTCATGTGGTGATAAGGTTCAATTGACAGTTGGGAGCTGAACCGTATGTATCACTCCCCAGCTCCCAGCATGGACCTACTTTTTTCTCCCAAGGACAAATTTAACACATATTCACTATTTTAGAAAATTATAGTACAAAAGAGGGCGTGGATATGTCATAATTCTAAAACCTGTCATAATTCAAATCTTTATCTTTGAGATCATCAAATGTTGGCGTGACTATAAGTTTGTATATTATGATGTCCCTGCTCCATCTTTCTCCTGTGTGTAACCTTGTCGTGTGAGCAGAATCCATTAGCTCATTTGTTTGGTTAATTAGGTTTGATTAGATTTTGTGCCTGGTGCTGTTGGGTGACGTGTCGATCTGTATCAGGCTGAAGCGTGACGTCATGGTTGTCATAATTGGTTTGTCTCATTGGCCTCATAAGGTCCATTACACTGTGGTATGGATTTTACTGGTTTACTGGTTGTGTCTGGTTTAGTCTTTTTTTTTAGCTTTGCTTCTGTTTTGGAGTTATCTAGCTGTTATAGATCTGGTTTAGTCATGGTTTAAAATTGGTGTGCATCCTGGTGTGTGGTTTTATCTGCCAGGTAAATGTTTAGACCTGGCAAATTCTTGATGTTTAGTTCATACTTAAAAAATAACTAATAATTATCCACATTGTGACATTTATAATCACAAGTATTTTTAAAACTCTATTTGTTATCCTTAAGAATGCACCGATCCGAAACTGGTATTGAATATCATTTGTTTTGAGTCGGGCAGAGGTGAGGGCAGCTATGTGTTTACACCAGTACAAAGACTCTTTATAATGTAAATTAAAGCCCACTGTCACCAACTGGAACATAATAAAATCCACCAGAAATGTGCCTAGAATTTCAAAAATCTTGCCCTCCCCCCCTTATATGTTTGTGTTCTGTTCTTGTGACTGTGGAAGTTGTGACAGTCTGGATGATTTCAGTCTGATGTTCGTTGTATAATCACAAACACAACCGGTCAAAGTGATGAGAGCAGAGTCAGAATGTGTCAAATGTGAATCACCAATAGCTGAGTCAGGAGCCATCCGCTGTCGGGGGCCCCAGAGACAAATTCAGCTTAGGCCTCCTGAAAGCTAGAGCCGACCCTGTCTCTAATTATCCTATTGATGGTTTCAGTTCTCTGTTATATGGAACATTTTGAGGGCTTTTTCCATTAAATATATTGGACATTTAGTTTTAAATTGCTGCTCTCTATGGCCGCGGTAGGCCTGTCACAATAACAAGTTTTGAAGTACGACATATTGCTGAAACACGATAACTTTAATGCAGGATTTTCCCCCTAAAAAACAAATCGACATGGACAGTACTGTAAATGAACATGAGCTGCATTAAAAAAATGAAACACTTAATGAATCATAGAAAATATTTATTCAATCTTCAACAGCTCATCTTATCATAATACAGAAAAATAGCAAAAACTTCCCCACTAGTATAAAGAAAAAGCGCCCAAGATAAATAATGACCCCCAGAAATGATTGTTCCTCCTCTCATGTATTGAGCGATAAGTCGATACAGTATTTATCATGACAGACTTAGGCAAAGGTCCAGACCTCTGCCTAAGTCTGTCATGATAAATACTGTATTTTCAATCACTCTGGAACTTAACCTTGGATCTGCTTAGTTCTGCTTATAGTTATCTGCCCTTCTGTGGAACATTTCAGACAATGCAGTCTCCATATCATCAGAAAAATGACACAGTGCAGCTTTAATACGGCTGTGCTGTGTCCAGTGTAAACAGTGTAATGCAAAGTCTGGTCTCATGCACTTTGACTGTTACACACTGCACTGCCTCTGACTCCTGCTTTCACAACAGACAAGAAGCTGTCGATATTTATGACTTCGTACACTTACCGCTAATCAGATTTCTCCAGACTCTGGGTGTTGACATGTTTTTCCCTCGTCTAAACTGTGTTCATTTTGATTTTAATTTTAAAAGCACTGTACGTGATTTATTTTGTCTTAAAAACATGAAAAGTTATTCTTCATTTACCTATTGCATCTTATTCCTATTCCTGTTATTCACTGCAATGAGTTTAAAAGCACTTTTCACAGCAATATGACTAACGACAACTAGCATGCTAACACTTTTTGATTGAGTGATTTTATAATTAGGTGCAGACAGTACACAGCAGTCTCATTTTGACCACAAGAGCTGCTTATACAATATATCTGTACTTATGCAAGACACATTTTGACTGGATACACAGGGACAAATTGATACAGTCACTTTAATTTAGTTTTCGTCTATAGTTTTGTATGAAAAAAATGGCACGCTAATTTAGTAAACTAAATCTATAATAGTTTTAGTCAACCAGGTCATGTGACAAATTGTCTGTGACTGCTTGATGCTTTGAGTTTGTTTATGGTCTGGTTTGGGACTCCTGGACTGAAAAGTGAAAGTTTTTATCTGGTCTCCACTTGACATTATGAGTCTGCATAGTAGCAGTAGTAGTAGTAATAGTATTTGACCCATCGTTCATTGTCTCTGTCTTCAGGTCTTGAGCTAGTCTTAGTCAGGACTACCTTAGCTGAAGGTTACAGTGCATGTTTTGGATTGACAGGGGAAACCCATGTAGAGAGAATGTGCAAACTCCACACAGAAAAACTCGGCATTAAAACCTGGAACCATGGTAAGAGTGCTAGCTTCTCAGCCACTGTGCAATCTTATTACACTGTAGTATATTTTGCTCTCCTGCAGACTGAGGATGAGCCAGAATCTGCTCACACACTGTAAAGTAGACATGACTCCATTTCCCAGAATCCCCTGCTCTCCTCCTGTTTCCTCATTAGCCCCTTTATCGACCCGGGCTAAGTGAGACATCAATACGTCATAAAGCAGATGACCGGGTTATTCAATACACTTTCACTGTGGCTCCTCTGGTGATAATGGGCTGACTATTGGGCATTCTACAAAACGATCCCCCATATTTTTTAGCAAATTTTGAAATAAGATATATATTACTGCTGAAGATATTGCAATAAACTGTAAACTATAGGTTAACATGTTTTAGTAGTTTTAATGAGCAAGCTGAAATAAACTTTCCACTAGCCTCCTCTTTATCATCATGTCTCTGCCATTTTCATTGTAACTCCCTGATCTGTCTGATGCACTGAGGACAAACTGGGAATGACACAGTGGATAATATTGGGGAATTGTTTCATCCTGCTGGGGGAAAAATGTAAATCTGTAAAATCTTTTCCATTTCTGTCTCCAGGGAAAGTCCTATGTGTTTGACCGAGTTTTCCCCACCAACACCACCCAGGAGCAGGTCTACAACACCAGTGCCAAGCAGATCGTCAAGGGTACGACCCCCACCAGTGACACAACCCACTAACACAGCCAACACGACAACCAACCAACAACCCACCAATCCACCCACAACTCACCCGACAACCAACCCACCCAACATTTCTTAACATGTCTCAAAATCAAAAGTACATATGTTATTGCTCAGCTGTATTTACAAGTGTGTGAATGTTAACAGATTTTATTAGCAATTATAGCGGCAAAGCTGTATTTCTAATTGCAAAAATTCTAGATGCCCCTGTCTCCTTGCCCAAACTCAGAGTTACCTGTGCATATAAACATAATGAACATCCACCCCCACTGATAACCCTCACCCCACTGTCCACTAAATGCCTTCTCTTGATGTGTCCTCTGTCCTCTGTGTCTCTGCAGATGTGTTGGGTGGATACAATGGCACCATCTTTGCATATGGACAGACCTCCTCTGGAAAGACCCACACCATGGAGGTAGGTTCTCAACCACAGAACACAGCCAGTTCTAATTTAAACAAAATACAGGCATAAATTAGGGTTTTATTTCAAAGGTATGGGATAATTATGAGGGTTGCTAGTGCCTTAAAGTGGTTCTAAACACTATAACTCCACTCACAATCACTTTTCGAATAGAGCTGCAAAACTGAGACTAAAGAATGAGTGAGGCGAGAGGAGGGGCAGGGTCTGGACACATGAGAAGCAGTGTGATTGCTCTAACAGGTATCCACACTTGAAGCTATGCCCAGTGTTTGTTTTCAGAAACACTTGGCTGTAACCAGGCCAGTATAGTCTGATGTCAGAGAGCACTTGAAATTGTAGTGGCCACTGGTCAAAGCACACTAAGGACTAGGCACGTTTACAACTCCATATACAGTGGTGCCTCGTTTATCTCGGGGATTATGTTCTAAAAATAACCCGCAATAGGCAAAATCCGCGAAGTAGTCAGCTTTACTTTTTGCAATTATTATATATGTTTTAAGGCTGTAAAACCCCTCACCACACACTTTATACACTTTTCTCACACAGGCATTAACATTTTCTCACATTTCTCTCTTGTTTAAACACTCAAAGTTCAAACCTTCATAGGCGCCTTTGTCGGTGCAGAACGTTTCATCGACATTGTGGGTTTTGTCGGGGAGAAAACTTGCAAACATCAGAGTCACACTGTGATTAATGATTAGAGTTCTTTTAGATTAATTTCCAACTTGTTTTAGCAATACAATCTGGCAACCAAAAGTGAGTAGCTCATCCTGCCTTCTGATTGGATAATGGACTTAAAAAACAAATTACAAAATGACTATAGTGGCCACACTGTCCAATGTTTCTGTAATTAATAGACAACATTAGAATGGTTATCAGTAAAAGCTATATTTGATGTGTTTACCTTGTACCTGATGACACAGATACTTAGTTAGTTTAGTTAGTTTAGTTTGTTTATTCAGACACACACAGAAAATAAATAAAACATTGTCACAGTCACATACATAGAATTTGTTCATTGTGACTGAAAGGCATAGGCTGAAGCTAAGCTTATTTATGCCTGCCTAATTCAACATCTAAAGAATAATATACAGTATACAATACAGAAGAAATACATTTGTTTTTATATTCTTACGGTTACCTCTGGATTTATATATATATATATATATATATATATATATATATATATATATATATGTATATATATATATATATATAATCATTAGTAGTCCTTTTTTGTCATGATCATAGGTGTTATTTTTAATCATCAACATATTATTATTACTATTTTGTTTTCCTATTACATAATTCATATTATGTAGTAGACAAGGTTTATACTATGTTCTTTAATGTTCAGTTCAGTTGTCATAGTAACAGTTATACTATTGCTCTATAACTGTAACTGAGATGCACATAGATTTTTTTGTAGTTCTTGCCATAGTTTTTTGGAAGATGCCAGTTCCCCTCAGATTATAGCGACTCTCTCTAGGTCTGAACAGCTCCTGGATACAGTGTGGAAGCATGTGGTTATGGGCCTTATACATAACAACTGCTGTATTAAATTCAACCAGATCATTTAGTTTTAATGTTTTTAGTTTAATAAAGAGTGGGTTGGTGGATGCATAATATTCTGCCCGATTGACAATCCTAATCGCTTTCTTTTGAAGTAAAAATAGAGGATTCATGTTGGATTTATAATTGTTCCCCCATATTTCCACACAATAATTAAGGTATGGAAGGAAAAGAGAACAATATAATATAAACAGTGATTTTTGGTTTAAAAAAGTTTTCATTTTACACATTATAGCAATAGTTTTTGATATTTTTGTTTTTACATTATATATATGTACTTTCCAGCTTATTTTACTATCGATGGTGATACCTAAAAACAGATATGAGATAAACATTTATACTGTACTCTTCACTAGTCTTTTTCTTAATTCTTCGTATGCCCTTGTTCCAGGGTAAGCTCCATGACCCCCACCAGATGGGCATCATCCCTCGCATCGCTGAGGACATCTTCAACCATATCTTTGCCATGGACGAGAACCTGGAGTTCCACATCAAGGTTTGAAATCTGTTTATTATTATTCATAGTCCTGAATCTGCCATTGCTATTTCTGCAATAACTACAATTTCATGCACTACGTACTTTCAAATTTCAAAATACAGAGCTGTTGACCTGGTTTATGGTCTCTCTCTGTAATTACTGGACCTATTCACATGAAACAAAAACTGGCACAAAGTTCAACATCTTCTCTGTCAGCACAAATGAAAAGTGTCAAATTATCCTTCTTTCTATAGTAATAAAAAGTTGTTGCATTATTCAAACCCACATGAACAATACTTGTCAGATGAAATTACTTAAAACCCCGAAATTAATGTAGTAAATTTGTGCACACAAAAAAATTTCAAGAAAAATTAAGAATGATGAAAAATTTAGACCGTTGCTATAGTGATAAAGTGGTAAAGTCCACAAACTGTTGCAAAGCAGTAAGATGAAACTTTAGAATACCGCAAACACATCCTATGTTAAAGCCCTAATGTGAGACTTTTCCCTAATTCAACAGGTGTCCTACTTTGAGATCTACATGGACAAGATCCGTGACCTTCTGGATGGTGAGGGATGATAATACTCTTTAAAAGTGTAATTACATTTGTTCGAGGTTGGTTTGTCCTAACTGAGTCTTCTGCTCATTTTAGTGACCAAGACCAACCTGTCTGTGCATGAGGACAAGAACCGTGTCCCCTATGTCAAGGTTTGTCACAAAAAAAAAAATGTTTAAGGCAGAATGTTAAGGCAGTATACTTAAATATAATTGTTAGTGAAATTAGTAGTCTAAACTGTCTTATGCACTTTGAGTAAATGTTGACTAGATTTTGAGATACAGTTTTTCTAAGTGTATTTTATTTTCACATGAACAGTAAAACAGTGTATTTAAACAGCTTTTATGTATGTTGTCATAGGGCTGCACCGAGCGCTTCGTGTCCAGTCCTGATGAGGTGATGGATGTGATCGATGAGGGCAAAGCTAACCGACATGTCGCTGTGACCAGTGAGTGATTCATTACTGGCCTCATGCTTCAGTGTTTCATGACAAAAACACATAATCATAGCTGTAGCTCTTAAAGGCTCTACCACTGTTTCTGATTTGAATTGTCCTACAAGCCTCAACCTGCAGGTCCCACAGTCTGTACCAGAGCCAGAGAATCCTACATCCTCTGTGGCCTGGGGAGACAACCACAGATTATTCCAACACCATCTGCAGCTATAGAAACCTCAACATGGACTTTATTTATGATTTGGATCAGATTTGGGATGAGCCACTTTTTACTGGTGAAACATGTGGCACCCAAGTACATGAATGCCTCGAATTGTAGACACTCCAAGGAACACTGAGGAAAAACACTTTATTGAAGAAACAAGTGGCACCAAATTATCCAACTGCTTGGACAAAAATATTGCTCAAGAACATCTAACCTGCAGATCAGAATCAAAACTGAATAGCCCACTTTAGCAGCCTCAGACACAGAAATGTTTTAATAATAATGGCTTACACTTAATGCGCTAATAATGCGTAATGCGCTTTGTCAAAGCACTACACTATAGTAATTATTCATTTATTTCCACACTTGGTGATGGTAAGCTACTATTGTAGCCACAGCTGCCCTGGGGCAGACTGACAGAAGCAAGGCTGCCAATCTGCACCATCAGCCCCTCCGACCACCACCTATCATTCACGCACACACCACTTTCATACTAGGCAATGTGGGTGAAGTATCTTGCCTAAGGACACAACGACAGAACTTGGTCTGAGCCAGACTCGATCCTCTGACCTTCAGGTTGGGGGACCAACACTCTAACCACTGAGCCACTGTCACCCCGTTTTCTATGTCTGAGGCTTAAAATAATTCAACTACCAGGCCAGTAATGCATGTTCTATTGGGAAGTGAATCACTAGCCTTAAACTTTTGGATTGGATAATGGGAGGCACCACTACAGGTTATGAAAGGATAAGAAACAACCATCATTCCACTCCAACCATCAGAGTGTGATCTCATCTCTTCCACAATTTAGGCTTAGAGTTAGAGTTGGCAATTAGAAAAAATAATAAAAATATATTGCATCACAAACTTGAAAATAAGTCTTTATTTTTAGCGCGTTTTTCTGTATGTAATTTGGTGACTTATTTGTTTATGTTTAATATTTATGTGTGCTCCATCCACTGCACCACTTCTACATCTCCCATTTTTACGAGGTATGCAACCACAAAACACTAAATACTGCATCAGTATTATATAGGCTAAGGGGCACTTTGTGAAGAGAAGTTTAGGCAGTATAATTTGCTTAGGATAAATGTGGTGTGTGGGCCAATAGCACAGACTGGCAGCCTTGCATCTGCCAGTCTGACCCCAGGCAGCTGTGACTACAATAGTATCTTACCACCACCGAGTGTGGAGTGAAAGAATAATGCAGTGTGAAGTGCTTTGGGTGTTTTGAAAGGTGCTATATAAAGTCAGTGCATCATTATCAATACACAAAATTCAATCCAAAGTGCTAGAAAATGTACACGGACATTCATTAATGGAAATATAGGTTTATTGTATAACTAACTTAGACGAACTATGGCCCTTGTTTACAGTATGGTTGCTAGGTAACACATGTGTCATTGCCTTTATCCTGTTTACAGTATGGTTGCTAGGCAAATTATTATTATGTTTTACCATTATGTTTGTCACATCTTCTCATATCAATAGTTCTTGTCGCTCTTTTTCTGTCCAGGCAGAATAAGGTTGCATGGAGACACAGGAACTTGGTCATTTGTGGCCATTCAAATTGCCATTACATTTCAAATTAATCAATCAAATAACTTAATCAGGAATATACTATATGGACATTTTCTACCTGCATTTGTCTTCTTTATCCCTCCGCTAAACTCTGATTCCACTAGAGTGGACTGTGATTGGTCAGTGAAGCGTTCTGTGATGCTACGCTATGATGTTATATAATATTTCATCATGCAGGATCAGATGGAAATAGAAGCTGATGGTGCAAAAAAAAAAAAAAAAAAAAAAAAACTACATCTCTACTACTGTTAGCACCTCATCATAAAGAAGCAGTAAAGCTAACCTTAGCCCCATGCAATACAAAATCACAAAATAAACACAACACACAGAGGGGCAAGGTCTGGACATACAGGAACAGTGTGATTTGTCTAACACAGAAATAATAGAAGCTGTGAAAGTGGCTCCATGTAAGGACAGGACACTTGAGTATTCTCTCATAAGAATCAGTGCAATTAGAGGGCCACCAAAAGGCATGTTTCACTAACTTTTCCACAGATTTTACATTTTGTATATCTTTTATAAAATAGAGTTGAGAAATAACATTTTAATTACCAATATAAATGTTTATATTGTCATCTTAAGCAGGTTTTAACTGTTACATTTATGGGCTGCTAGCTTAGCTAAACTAACACTTTAGTGTCACTGAACTTCACTTGTGAAAGGATTATCCTTTTTTCCTGCTTTATTGTTTTTTTGTCATTTTGGGATTACATCCGTTGCTGTTGTTCAAGTCGCATGTGACGAGCCTTTATCCAAACTCTGCCTCTGCTGTAATCAGGGCAGTCCTGTGTGATGTCACATAGTACTTGAAATTGCAGTGGCCATTGGAGCCAGGACACACTCCTAACTGTTTTTAAAATCAGTAAATGTATTTAGTTATTTATTCTTAATTTAGTGGCAAAAGCAGTGTAGTAGCAAAAAAATATTGATTTAGTGTTTAGTTCCACATTAACATTTGCTCTAAAAATGTACAAAAATACCAAGATTGAGTGGTCAATTCCAGGCTTATTTTCTGTTGATTATGATTATCTTTACACTGGGACCCGCTCTGCTGCGATGACTTCAACAGTACTGTAATTACAGTAGTGTAAAAGTGCAGTCAGACTGCAGCTCTGCTGCTGACTCACTGCTCCTGGACCTGTCCCGTCTCGGCTCATAGACAAACACAGTACAGGACTTTTGTGGACAACATCCATTTGTGAGGTCCCTCCATTCTGTTGAAGAAGCATTTGCGATAAAAGATAAAATGTCTTTCCAAAGCCTTGATGATATGTGTAATTAAGGTAGATTATTGTCAAATAAATAATTACTTAATTTCAAACTAATAATTACTTAATTTCATACTGTTTAGGCTGATATAATTTTAATTTCTTTAATCAAAATTAGATCAAGATTGGCAGATTGGCACATTCAGTCGTTGTCACCTCTAATAATTACATTAGACTAAAATAATTTTTGGGTTGTATTGTTTCAGTATTTTTTTTTGACAGTTGGATTAGCCAATCAGGGCCACGCATGGTCTGTCCGTATCAAAACAAATATGGCTGAAAGTGAAGTGAGAGAAATGTGATTTTATTTGTAAATGATGTGTGACCAATGAGCTCCTTTGTTTCACATGCGTCACTGAAATGAACAAATTTGATTGCACGATCACACTGGGAAGAGTGGGGACCAGACTGATATCAGTCTGTATAAAAAAACACAAAGAGGTATCAGTCTGGATTTGCCAACTAATTTTTTTTCATCATTTCATCCCCACCTGTGTCTCATATTTGACCATGTCTCCTGTGTCTCTACGCAGACATGAACGAACACAGCTCCAGGAGTCACAGCATCTTCCTGATCAACATCAAGCAGGAGCATGTGGAGACCGAGCAGAAGCTGTGTGGGAAGCTTTACCTGGTGGACCTGGCTGGAAGCGAGAAGGTACAGACGGTTGGTCTCATCTAAATGGGATCAACATTCTATAATCCCTGTAGTTTAACCTGAGCTCGAGAACCGGTCTCAATTCTATGGTGGAATTTGCTGTTAAACTGTCAGACTGCAAGTTTGTTGACCTGGTTTATAGTTATATAATACAGTTCAACTTCTGTGTCACAATAGATTCAGAAAGTGGTGCCATTATTCCACCCCAAAAATGTGATTGTTGTCAGTTGAAAGGACTTTAAGACAAAGGATTAATATGATGATGTGATGATAGTTTATGGAGTCCATCACAAACAAATAATGATAAAGTGGAACATTTGTGGATCGTATGTTTGGATATTTTCTTTTCAAAAACAATGAATCTCTGATAGATTTATATAGGCCCCTACCATCTATCATCAAATTCTGCCAAATACCATATATCATGTAAAACTATCACAACGCACTAAGAGACTTATACAGCGATTTATATATGGTCCAAATACATTCATATATTGTATAACCTTTTTGTTCAGCTGTGATTCAGGCCAAGCAAAATTTTCCTTATCCTTAGTTTCTTCAGTAGGTTACTCGAGTAAAAGTTACTGATGTAAACTGTAAGTGATGCCCCTGTGCTGTGCAGGTGAGTAAAACTGGAGCTGCTGGGTCAGTCCTGGACGAGGCCAAGAACATCAACAAGTCCCTGTCTGCTCTGGGCAATGTCATCTCTGCTCTGGCCGAGGGGACGGTGAGAGAAACTTAATTTTTTTAAACAAATGTAGTGAACATAATGCTTAACTTCAATTTGTATTCAAAACTTTAAGATTTGCTCAGTTTCCTTTATTCATGTAATTATTTGATGTTTTTGTGATATTTTATTATTGTATCCACTGTGAAGCGACTTTCAGTGTCCTGAAAAGCGCTATATAAATAAAATTTATTATTATTATTATTATTATTAAATCTTGCCAGTCACACTGGGATTTCTACTCAGTTTTGGTTCAGTGAAGTCTTCATTTAAGGCGTGTTGTTTGGTCTTGATTTGAGCCCAGTTAGGTCCCGATATTGTCATTCTGTGGTCCTGTTGTAATACTGGTTTAGTTCTGGTGTATACTTTGTCCTAGGTTTAGTCCCAGTTTAATTCTGGTGTTTTTGTGGTGTGGACGCATCCTTTGACCTGGTTTAGTCCTTGTCCATGCATATCATTCTTGTTGTGTGTGACTGACTGTTATCTATGTTTTTTGTCCGTGCAGAAAACCCATGTCCCGTACCGTGACAGTAAGATGACACGGATCCTGCAGGACTCTCTAGGGGGTAACTGTAGGACCACCATGTTCATCTGCTGCTCGCCCTCCAGCTACAACGACACGGAGACCAAGTCCACGCTCATGTTTGGACAACGGTAGCTAACACACAGGTCTCACTGTTAAAGGGAAGTTTATAGTGTGCAAACCAGGAAATAAAGTGTGTGCATTGTTAGCATTGTTAGCATTACAGTAACCTGACCGTAAATATCAGGTGCAGTGTAGTGTAGTGTTGGATCTAAGGGAGAAAACAGACAAAAACAGGTAATGTAAATGTTCTTTTTGACTAAATAAAACAAGACTATTTGTGTGTAGCTTCACTGTTCCATCACATATTGCTTAATTTTCTACCTGATTTTACAAATATGGAAATGTAGAAAACAAAACTAGTTAATTTTGCAGTTGTCCATACTTGTTCATCACTTTCCTATCGCATCCAAATGATTCCCCTCAGTGAGTTTTTCACAACTCTGAGATCACAGTGGAGTTTTCCCCTCACTGCAGCCTGACAAAAACGTGCTAACGCGTGTAAACTAAATCTCATTCTCCACACATTGTATATGCTAATTCTTATATATCTTTGATTTGCTCCTGTCAGTGCAAAGACCATCAGGAACACAGCCTCCATCAACCTGGAGCTGACGGCCGAGCAGTGGAAGAGGAAGTACGAGAAGGAGAAGGAGAAGAACAAGAGTCTGAAGGAGACCATCCAGAAGCTGGAGGCCGAGCTCAACCGCTGGAGAAACGGTCAGGAGACATCTCAGTACACACAGGCTTATACACATGTTGGGCTTCTCTCTCTGCCGCCTTCCTCAGCAGTTTCATCGTGATTATAAGTCTGATCAGCTGATTTGTGGTGATGTCTTCTGAAAAGGCAAACTTTTAACCAAGAACAGTTTAAAAACATTTGCTTTAACTCTTAAAATTACTTAGAAGTGGGTCCAGTGACTTCCTTTTCAAAACTGTAGAACTTCATTAGGTGAAAACTAAAATCTTCTGATCACTCAAGCTTCAAGAGGAAAAAAGATTACTCAAACAGGCATGTATCACTCAAAATACAAACTCAGACTAAGAAAAAATGCCATACTGTGCAACATTCTAGGCAAAACAATTACCTGTCCATTGACTGAAGCTGATGGTGGACCCTTCACCTGAAAACTTACATAGTATTAAGCTCTGTTAATCTGAGGAGAGAGAAGTGTTATTTTATTTGTAAACCATAGATGATCGATGAGCTCACTCATTTCATATGAGTCACCAAAAAAAATAAATAAATAAATTTGAGTGGGCGATCACGTTTGGTCAGACTCGAGATGCGACGGCGGGAGTGAGGATCAGACTGTTTTCCCTCTGTATAAAAATCTACACAGCAACTTCTAGTGAAACTTCTGAGGAAAGCAATTTGAGGGGTGTTTGGTTTAGAGGCAGAGATAGGAGGCTATGACAGGTTGACAGAGGTAGGACATGAATAAAAAACAAACTCAAAATCAAATATTCAGCTGTATTCAAGTGTATTGACTGTTTAATCTGTTTCAGGAGAAGATGTGCCTGAGACGGAGAGGACCACTTCTGATGTGGTGAACCGCTTTGAGACCATTGAGGAGCGTCCTGTTTTGGACAACGACTCCTCCTCCATCGTGGTGCGCATCTCTGAGGAGGAGAGGCAGAAGTACGAGGAGGAGATACGCAAACTCTACAAGCAACTGGACGACAAGGTAAAGATGTCCACTAAATCTAACATCTAAAGCTGCCCTCTGCATTCCCTGCTCCACCGGACCCTCTCCTCTGCATCCTCTCCTCTGCATCCTCTCCTCTGCATTACCAAACTAATATAATTATTCTGACTTATTCTGTTCTTGTTTAGGATGATGAGATTAACCTGCAGTGTCAGCTGGTGGAGAAACTGAAGCAGCAGATGCTGGACCAGGATGAGGTATAGCCACACCCACTGTTTATTCACCAATGCATTTTACTTTTTAATAAGAGAAAGTGCAAGTGTTTTGTATAACTAGCTGCTATATAACTACCCAGCTGCTTTAGTAATTTTTGAAGTGGTACTGATTTCCTCATTGTACTTCTACTTGTGACCACTCTAAAGTGCCAGTCAGTGTAAAAAGCAAATTTTGAAAGTTTGTGTTTCTCTTAAATAAAACTTGAGTGTAACATTTTTATTTAAACTTATATATTTTCACTTAATACTTGAATTAGACTGTGTATATCCAATTACATATTCACAATTTCTTGCGAATTATCCTGAAAAGATAATACTTATTTTGATCGCTACTTTTCTACAACTCAAGAAATACAACACTATAAAATGGGGCTGCAAGATTGCACAGTTGAATCAAAATTGCAATTTTTATTAATTAGCAAATCACAAAGGGTTGAACTATTGAAGTACTATAATTTCCTCTGAAATATAAAACAAAATCTCCTTTGTCTTTGTGCAGAAGCCTGTAGTTTAGATCTGTACAAAATATGTTCTGTGATTCTTGTATTAGTTTGTCAGTTCATATTTCAATCTTTTTGTCAATTCTTCTGGATCCTTTTAAAATGTGAACACTGATCAGAATCCTATTATTAAAACACAAATTGCTAATCTAATCACAATCACAGTGCTTGTCAGAAAGAATGTGATAAGACATTTTCCCCAAATTGTCCATAGAAATATAGAAGTAACATAATCTTTTTATAGCTTTGGTTGTACCTTCCAATTACATTTAAAGAGCCTATATTACACTATCCTAATCTATGTTATAATCTTTTCTCCTCATTACAAACAGACCTGGGGTTTTGTTTTGTTTCATTCACACACGTTTAGCTCACAAACCTGCATATTTAGGTCTAGTCTGTGGTGATACAGAAAGTGCTCCACCGTGTTTTTAAACTCCATACACCTTCACCAGAATCATTTTGATTATTTCAGCCCTGGATTTCTCAATCTCTACTGAAACTTGAAAACTACCGCTTCATGACATCACAAGGTGGAACAGAGCATTTTGAGCTTTGGAGATGCAGACATACTAATAATAAAGTGTTACTCAAACATGTGTGAATGAAACAAAACACAAGTCCAGGTCTGTTTTTGATGAGGTAACAGCATCATAACTCAATTTTGCCTAATAGGACCTTTTATCTAAACTTTAATTTACAATATTTGGAGTTACATCACTCTGTAGGTAAATATAAATAAACATTAGTTGTTGCGATGATGCTACCCCCTCCATGCCTGTCCCACAGCTGCTGGCGTCGTCCCGCGGTGACGGGGACAAGGTGCAGGCCGAGCTGGGCCGTCTGCAGGTGGAGAGTGACTGTGCCAAAGCTGAGGTGAAGGAGGTGCTGCAGGCCTTGGAGGAACTGGCCATCAACTATGACCAGAAGAGCCAAGAGGTGGAAGAGAAGGGCCTACAGAACCAGCTGCTGGCTGATCAACTCGCTCAGAAGATGGTACGCACCACATTTCATTTAGAAATAGTGTGTGAAAAAGGAATATCACACTTTTTTACTTAAAATGCATCTGGCAGAATTTGATGATTCTCTCATTTTTACTTATTTGGTGGCGTAATACTTGTTATAAATTTAAATTCTAGTTTTACACCAATCAAGAACTAATTTGTGAAAAAAAGAAAAATATGTTGATAATTACAGGAAGTAGAGAGTTATTTTAGAGAGTTGCATATAGATGACATCACACGAGGAAGAATTCTATCTAAAAGTTAGGCACAATTTACACACAAGAAACACATTTTTTCTGATACTTTAAACTTACACCTTTATTTTGGTGGAATTAAGTATTTTTAGAAATATTTTTACTTGTCAAATGCTAATTTCTGAGTACATTAGAGGAGTTTAGGACCAGTTTACAATATGGTTGCAGATAGTTGCTAGGTAACAGTTATGGAATTCCCTAGTGTGATATCAAGATTAAAAAATGCTGACATTTTTATCTAAATCTTAAATATAATGAAAATATAATTTAGTGCAACCTGTTGGGCTTTAAGGACCACATCTTAATGGCAGTGTACCTCATTTTTTGTTGTCTTAACATATTGTGCCTGAGCCTGCTATATAGTTATAACCTATGACACCTGTGGATCTTTATGTTATAATTTGCACATTTTTAATTGCAATATTAACCCCTTAACGTGGTGGAGGGGTTTGAGCACCCGAATGATCCTGGGAGCTATGTTGTCGGGGGCTTCATGCCCCTGGTAGGGTCACCCATGGCAAACAGGTCCTGGGAGACGGGTCTGACTAAGAGCGGTTCAGAAGCCTCACATGAATAGACAAAGAACAAGGCCAGTTACGTCGCCCGGACTGGCGTTACCGGGGCCCCACCCTGGAGCCAGGCCTGGGGTGGGTGCACGCCAGCGAGCGCCTGGTGGCCGGGCCTTTTCCCACAGGGCCCGGTTGGGCCCAGCCCGAAGGAACGACGTGGGGCCGTCCTCCCGTGGACCCACCACCTGCGGGAGGAGCCATGCGGGGCGGGTGCAAAGAGATCCGGGCGGCAGTCGAAGGCGGGGACCTCGACGACCGGATCTCCGGACATGGAGACTAGCTCTGGGGACGTGGAACGTCACCTCGCTGGGGGGGAAGGAGCCTGAGCTTGTGCGGGAGGTTGAGCGTTACCGGCTAGATATAGTCGGCCTCACCTCCACGCACAGCTCGGGCTCTGGAACCCAACTTCTTGAGAGGGGTTGGACTCTCCATTTCTCTGGCGTTGCCCGCGGGGAGCGGCGGCGAGCTGGTGTGGGCTTGCTCATTGCCCCACAGCTCAGCCGCTGCGTGTTGGGGTTCACTCCGGTGAACGAGAGGGTCGCGTCCCTGCGCCTTCGGGTCGGGGACAGGTCTCTCACTGTTGTGTCGGCCTACGGGCCAAACAGCAGTGCAGAGTACCCGGCCTTCTTGGAGTCCCTGGGAGGGGTACTAGACAGTGCACCGACCGGGGACTCCGTTGTTCTCCTGGGGGACTTCAACGCCCATGTGGGTAACGACAGTGACACTTGGAGGGGCGTGATTGGGAGGAACGGCCTCCCCGATCTGAACCCAAGCGGTGTTTTGTTATTGGACTTCTGTGCTAGTCACAGCTTGTCCATAACAAACACCATGTTCGAGCACAAGGGTGTCCATCGGTGCACATGGCACCAGGACACTCTAGGTCGGAGGTCGATGATCAACTTTGTTGTCGTGTCATCTGACCTCCGACCGCGTGTCTTGGACACTCGGGTGAAGAGAGGGGCTGAGCTGTCAACTGATCACCACTTGGTGGTGAGTTGGATCCGCTGGCGGAGGAGGAAGCCGGACAGACCTGGCAGACCCAAGCGCATTGTGAGGGTCTGCTGGGAATGTCTGGCGGAGCCCTCTGTCAGGGGGGTCTTCAACTCCCACCTCCGGGAGAGCTTCTCCCTGATTCCGGGGGAGGTTGGAGACATGGACTCCGAGTGGGCCATGTTCTCCACCTCTATTGTCAATGCGGCTGCTCGTAGCTGTGGTCGTAAGGTCTGTGGTGCTTGTCGCGGCGGCAATCCCCGAACCCGGTGGTGGACACCGGAAGTAAGGGATGCCGTCAAGCTGAAGAAGGAGTCCTATCGAGCCTTGTTGGCTCGTGGGACTCCTGAGGCAGCTGATGAGTACCGGCGGGCCAAGCGTGCCGCGGCTCGGGCAGTCACAGAGGCAAAAACTCGGGGTTGGGAGGAGTTCGGAGAGGCCATGGAGAAGGACTATCGGACGGCCTCAAAGAGATTCTGGCAAACCGTCCGACGCCTCAGGAGGGGGAAGCAGTGCTTCACCAACACTGTATACAGTGCGGGTGGAGAGCTGCTGACCTCGACTGGGGATGTTGTCGGGCGGTGGAAGGAATACTTTGAGGATCTCCTCAATCCCACTGTCACGTCTTCCGAGGAGGAAGCAGAAACTGGGGACCCAGATGCGGACTCGTCCATCACCCTGGCTGAAGTCACTGAGGTGGTTGGCAAGCTCCTCGGTGGCAAGGCTCCGGGGGTGGACGAGATCCGTCCTGAGTACCTCAAGTCTCTGGATGTTGTGGGGCTGTCTTGGCTGACACGTCTCTGCAACATCGCGTGGCGGTCGGGGACAGTACCTGTGGAATGGCAGACCGGGGTGGTGGTCCCTCTGTATAAGAAGGGGGACCGGAGGGTGTGTTCCAATTACAGGGGAATCACACTCCTCAGCCTTCCCGGTAAGGTCTATTCCAGGGTACTGGAGAGGAGAATCCGACCGATAGTCGAACCTCGGATTCAGGAGGAGCAGTGTGGTTTTCGTCCTGGTCGTGGAACACTGGACCAGCTCTATACTCTCCATCGGGTCCTCGAGGGCTCATGGGAGTATGCCCAACCACCCGCGACCCGGCTCCGGATAAGCGGAAGAAAATGGATGGATGGATAATTGCAATATTAATCTTAATAACTTAATAAAGACTTAATAAAAGAAACCAGTGCTACTCATTAGCTGCACACGGTAGTGAGGAGCAGATTTTTTTCATTTGTACTAAAATGACTACACAACGCTGCTGAATCCTACACATATCACCAATTAAGAAAATAAAATTGGAGAAGGAAGTAAGTACAGAACAGTGGGTGTATGATGGTGGTGGTGAAAATGGGTGTAGACTGGCAATAACATGTCTTTAAAATAAGCAGTTAAAGATTGCTCAAATGTTCATGAATCACTCCAAATACATCCCCTCACTGAGTAAATGGTGAGGGGCAACAGCTATAACGGTTACATGGTTAAAAATCGAGGTCTACTTTAATGTGATATTAGCATCTCAGCACACATGTACATAATACTATTGTTGTGTGTCTGTTGTGTAGGCGAGTCTAATGGAGCTGGAGGCGGAGCTGTCCCGTATGCAGGAGGTGAGCGGTCAGCAGAGGAAGAGGATCGCAGATGTGCTCAACGGCCTCATGAGAGACCTGAGCGAGTTTAGCTCTATCGTGGGCAACGGGGAGCTCAAACTGGTCAGAACCAACACACACACATAGCTGCTCTTATATACCATAGATATATTATATATCATAGATATATAACAGAAAGACAGGAAGAAGACACATGTTCAACTCTACTGTGGACAACGTGGAGCTCTAAGTGGTCAAATATATAATTTCACACACTTTAGAACCACCACACACATGTCTGTTACTCAAATCAGATCTTAACACAAAGGTAGGAGCTCTATTGTGGACAAAGTGGTCAAAATATCATTATTCTGATATGTGATATATAATGTGATCTATACTGTTATATGCTATGTTATTCAAATAGAATTACATCCAGATCAAAACCAACACACACACAGATGTTATTCAAATTAGACCATAACACAAAGGCAGGAAGAATACACACATTCAGTCTCACTGTATTTATCATTAAATTGATAAAATCTATTTTTGGTGAGTCTTGTAAAGTGTGTACACACTTATTTCGGTAAAAAATGTTAATATTTGGAGTCATGTTTGCATTATAACCACCAGATGTCGCCAAAATACTTCACTAAAGAAGCAGTACATGGTACCTGGTCAAAAAAAAAGTCACCACCAAAAAAAACGGTCACACACTCAAATATTTGGTTGTTTCGCCTTTAGCTTTGATTACAGCGTTACAGAATTTGCTGTGGCATTGTTTCGATTTCACTTCTGCAGTGTCACAAGATTTATTTCCATCTAGTGTTGGATTAATTTTCACCAAGATGTTGCATTGCTGATGGTAGAGTCTGACCTCTGCACAAAGCCTTCTCCAGCACATCCCAAAGATTCTTAATGGGGTTAAGGTCTGGACTCTGTGGTGGACAATCCATGTGTGAAAATGATGTCTCAAGCTCCTGAACCACTCTGTCACAATTTGAGCCTGATGAATCCTAGTTCATTCACTCCACACTCAGTGGTGGTGAGCTACTATTGTAGCCAAAGCTGCCCTGGTTTAGACTGACATAAGCGGGGCTGCCCATCACGCACACACCACATACTAGGCAAGGTGGGTGAAGTGTCTTGCTTAAGGAACCATAGACCAGCGCTTCTCAAACTTTTCATACCAAATACCTACAAAGTACAAATTAAGGCTAAATCAGGTCTAAATCATCACAGGTCTTTGCTAAACACCTGTCCTCTGCCAAACCAGCGGTGCGGGTGGGAAGGGTCTTAAGGTTTTAATCTTATGTCATTTTTGTATTAGTTTGTCAGTTTATTTTCACTGTCTTTTTGTTAAAAATGTGAACTTTGAACGGAATCCTATTATTAAAACATAAATCTTAAATCTAATCGTAATGCTTTTCAGAAAAATCATAGTTAGATATTTTTCTCAAATCATGCAGCTCCAGTGCTGTGAGCAGTTTGCATTAGTGCCAATGCTGCCCTATGCAGAACCTAGTCATTTATTTAACACTTGCTTCTGACTTGACATTGTAAAGCACCCCTGTCTTACCCACAGCCGGTAGAGATCAGTGGGGCCATCGAGGAGGAGTTCACCGTGGCTCGTCTCTACATCTCTAAGATCAAGTCTGAGGTGAAGTCCATGGTCAAGAGGTGCAGGCAGCTCGAGAACATGCAGCTCGAGTGTCACCGCAAGATGGAGGAGACAGGCCGTGAACTGTCCTCCTGCCAGCTGCTCATCTCCCAGGTGACAGACGACAGGAGGACAAGGGGACAAGGGACAGAGGGAGGGGGACAAAGGGTTGTCCATGCTAAAATAATCACATTCACAGGACAGAAATGAACCTTTCCTGAATAGCTTTAGAATGATCTTGAGCTGTATCAGAACAAATATAAGACACAGACTAGTATACGACAATGGACCACAATGAACCTACCTGGACCACTGAGGGAGAAATAAGAGCACATGGTAATGTAAAAGAAAGTACTATGTTTTAATCACATTCTATTGTTTAGACAAACAGTGTTTTTATCATCATTGTGGTATCAGAATCGGTATTGAGTATCAAGCCTATTCTTTACTGAAATCAAGTTTGAATTTTTAGTATTGTGACAACAGGGTTGGGTTTGGTCTATTCCAGGGTACTGGAGAGGAGAATCCGACCGATAGTCGAACCTCGGATTCAGGAGGAGCAGTGTGGTTTTCGTCCTGGTCGTGGAACACTGGACCAGCTCTATACTCTCCATCGGGTCCTCGAGGGCTCATGGGAGTATGCCCAACCAGTCCACATGTGTTTTGTGGATCTGGAGAAGGCATTCGACCGTGTCCCTCGTGGTGTCCTTTGGGGGGTGCTCTGGGAGTATGGGGTCCGGGGCTCTTTGCTAAGGGCTGTCCGGTCCCTGTATGACCGGAGCAGGAGCTGTGTTCGCATTGCCGGCAGTAAGTCAGACCTGTTCCCGGTGCATGTTGGACTCCGCCAGGGCTGCCCTTTGTCACCGGTTCTGTTCATTATATTTATGGACAGAATTTCTAGGCGCAGCCAGGGGCCGGAGGGGGCCTGGTTTGGGAACCACAGGATTTCATCTCTGCTGTTTGCAGATGATGTTGTCCTGATGGCTTCTTCGAGCCAGGACCTGCAGCAGGCACTGGGGCGGTTTGCAGCCGAGTGTGAAGCAGCTGGGATGAGAATCAGCTCCTCCAAATCCGAGGCCATGGTTCTCGACCGGAAAAAGGTGGTTTGCTCTCTCCGGGTGGGTGGTGAGTCTCTGCCCCAAGTGGAGGAGTTCAAGTATCTCAGGGCCTTGTTCACGAGTGAGGGAAGGATGGAGCGGGAGATTGACAGGCGGATCGGTGCAGCATCTGCAGTGATGCGGTCGCTGTATCGGTCTGTTGTGGTAAAGAAGGAGCTGAGCTGGAAGGCGAAGCTTTCGATTTACCGGTCAATCTACGTTCCTACCCTCACCTATGGTCATGAGCTCTGGGTAATGACCGAAAGGACAAGATCGCGGATACAAGCAGCTGAAATGGGCTTCCTCCGCAGAGTGGCCGGTAGAGATCAGGGATAGGGTGAGGAGCTCGGTCACACGGGAGGAGCTCGGAGTAGAGCCGCTGCTCCTACACGTTGAGAGGAACCAGCTGAGGTGGCTCGGGCATCTGCTCAGGATGCCTCCTGGACGCCTCCCTAGGGAGGTGTTCTGGGCATGTCCCACCGGGAGGAGGCCTCGGGGAAGACCCAGGACACGCTGGAGGGACTATGTCTCTCGGCTGGCCTGGGAACGCCTTGGGGTCCCACCGGAGGAGCTGGAGGACATGTCCGGGGTGAGGGAAGTCTGGGAGTCCCTGCTTAGACCGCTGCCCCCGCGACCCGGCTCCGGATAAGCGGAAGAAAATGAATGGATGGATGGAGGTCTGGGTTTGTACAATACACAGGCTTGTCACCAATCTGCAGTGTCACTTTATGTTCTGAGAACTTCAGATTTAGCTTTATTTATTCTGGGTTGGTCACTGCTTAGTGCAGTGCTCTCCAAATGGGTTAAAGCAGATCATGCTCCCTTGGTTTGTTGTGGTTTGAATATGTCTTCTTCCCTGCAGCACGAGGCGAAGATCCGCTCTCTGACTGAGTACATGCAGAGTGTGGAGCAGAAGAAGAGGCTGCTGGAGGAGAGCCACGACTCCCTGAGCGAGGAGCTGGCCAAGCTACAGGACCACGGTAACACATGAGATATGCATATATAACAAAAGAGTTTAAGGTCTGAGGACAGGCTGCAGGACCATGGCAGCATCATATATCACATTATCAGATATACATACATATAACAATATTTAAAGTTGTGAGGCCAAGCTGCAGGACCATTATATTAGATGTATATGTATATAAGAGTATAAGAGGTGCATATACAAGCTGCAAGCCCATGGTAACATTGTAGATCAGATAAATACACGAATAACATAAGCCAAAACAAGTTTATTTATATAGCACAATTCATACACAAAGTAAATCAAAGTGCTTTATAGAATAAGAATGAAATTAAAGTCATAATACAACAAATCAAAACATAAATAATCATCTTAAATTGAACATGATAATAGAAGAATAAAAACAGAATAAAAAGAATAAAAACCTTTCAGTCATATGCACAGCTAAACAGAACTGTTTTGAGCCTGGATATAAACGTGGTCAAAGTAGAGGCCTGTCTCACATCTTCAAGAAGACTGTTCCAGCTTTTAGCTGCATAAAACTGAAACACTGATTCCCCATGTTTAGTCCTGACTCTGGGACTAAACATGGTCTGTTTAAGGTCTGAAGATAACACACAGCTCATCTAACATAAGACATAAAGAGCTGATCATTACTGTGTCTTTGCAGAGAACTCCCAAGTGGAGGATAAGGATGGAGAGAAGGGAGAGACCGAGGTACTGTCTAAAAGTTGTAACTGTATAACTACACAACTATATTTATTTGTTAAACCATAGATACCTTGTTTACAATGTTTTGTTGTCTGCATGTTGCACAGAAATCCTCCCGCCAGCAGGTGGAGACACACCGTGGCCTGCACCACAAGCAGCTGTCCCGCCTGCGCGATGAGATAAACGAGAAGCAGAGGCTCATCGACGAGCTCACTGAGTATGTCACAGTCTGACCTGTATAATGACTCAGAGAGAGACTGTTGTTTTACATCCTGTACATATGGTATAATAATCATGTCCAAGCTCTAGTGCACTGTGCTTACACCGAGTTACTTTTTTACAGACTAACAGTCAGACTTATATAATCATAATCAACCCACAGTGTCTCCTCCATCTCTTATATTTCTGTTGTTGTTGCTGTTGCCCTCTTCAGTCAGAACTCAGCACTGCAGCTGGAGCTGGCCCAGGTGCGCTCAGACTTTGAGCGTCTCAAGAGTCAGGACTGCACCAAGAGTGAGCGTCTGGAGGAGCTCTCGTGAGTACCACACTCTGTCTCACACCTGAATGTACTACAGTAACTACTGCAGACATGTGGTTTTATAGAAGAACATCAATTCATGTCTGGGATAAAAACAGGGCAAAACCAAGACTCGTTCAGGACTTGAGACTAAAACAGGACTCACTGCCAGACAGACAACAGTTAGACTAGACCATTACTACCAAAATCCTAGTCTTTGTAGTCATGAAAGTACACACAAACAAATTAAACACATAGTTCAAATATGTGTGTACACAAAAATATAAAATATATTTATAAATTACACAGACCCAAAAATGTTTTGTACTGTTTCATAAAAAAAAGGTTTTTGAAACCTGTGTGAATCAAAGTTGCCTCTGCTTTAATTCCATCCCATTTGTCATTTAGTGATGACAATGTTTTCACTGTCAGATTTCTGCACGAGCGCCACGAGCAGACCAAGCAGGACCTCAAGGGCCTGGAGGAGACCGTCGTAAGTTTTATCCTTGTGTTATATATAAAATGTATGATCATATCTATACCCTCTTCTGACTCCTGTGTCATTCTCAGGCCCGCGAGCTCCAGACCCTCCACAACCTGCGCAAGCTGTTCGTTCAAGACCTCACGTCACGGGTTAAAAAAGTAAGAGGCACCCACAAACTCTATGTTTTATATTCATATATATATATGGATCTTTTTCTTTGAACTGTGTCTAAATCACATCATTTTTGGGTTTACATACATGCTGAAAATGAAATGATCTACAACATTTAAAGATGTCATATTACACAAAACTGACGCTGTGCTCTAAGCCCTGTTATAAGGCTGTTACCTCATTAAAATATACCTGTGTTTTGTCTCATTTACACATTTGAGCAATCCTTTTTTATTACTGTGTCTACATCTCCTAAGCTCAAAATGCTCTGTTCCAATAGATTGGCAGTTCCAGGAGTGAAATCATGGAAATGATTCTAGTGAAGGTGTGTGGAGATTAAAGATACTGTGGAGCACTTCCTGTATTACCACATAATGACATCACAAGGTGGAACAGAGTGTTTTCTATTTGAGACAAGAACACAGCCTAAATATTTAGCTTTTGTGTGTTAAACATGTGAATGAAACAAAATACAACTTTGGGTGGGTTTTTGAAGAGGAAACAGCATTATAACATACAGAAAACAAAATAGTATTGTCCCTGTAAGTTTGAGCTTTAACTCCTGCTGTGTGTTAATCTGTCCTAACTGTTTTATACGTCATATTGAAATGCTCAGAAGGCTGTTTTCATGTCACTGTTTGCTTGTCTGTTTCCTGCAGAGTTCCGAAATGGAGCCTGATGATAGCGGGGGGTCTTGCACCCAGAAGCAGAAGATTTCCTTTCTTGAAAACAACCTGGACCAGCTTACAAAGGTTCACAAACAGGTACCAGGCTCACTACTCACTATGGTGACTTTTACAAATGCCTCTTTAGTGCCCCCTAGCGGACCAAAAATTAATGTTTAATCTGATACAGAAACAGAGCTGTGATGACACCCCCCCCCCCCCCCCCCCCCCACACACATACACACACACACACACACATATATATATATATATATATATATATATATATATATATATATATATATATATATATATATATAATATTTTATAAATATTATTTATTTATAGCAGACAGCAAGGCAGAAATGACAGAAATGTCAGTGTGCAAACTATCACAAATAGAAAAAAATTTGCCTGGGATCCAGAATACACACTTAACGAAGATGTGAGTCTGGTCATCGGTGAATCTCCTCTTTTTCAAATGGCCATGATTGACAGGTGAATTAGTGAATCATGGACAGGCATGGTCTGTCCATATCTGAAAAACTTCAGATTTTTGCAGAATCAATGAACGAAGACAAATGAGACACATTTTATTTTATTTGTAAACCATAGGTGACCAGTGAGCTCCTCTGTTTCACATGTGTCACTGAAAAAAAACAAATCTGATTACACGATCACGTTTGATGCTTCAGATGCAACGAAGGACATGGGGAGCAGACTATCATTCTGTATAAAAAATAATGAAAGAAGGAGAAAATACTATTTGCCTCCAAACTGTATTTGAGTGTCACACAAACTGTAACTTGTATGTAATAAATAAAAGTAAATAAGTAAAATAAATAAGTAAAATAAACCAATAATGTAACATACAATTGTAAATGCTTGATCCACTGCTATTGTAACTGTTGTATCTGTGCCAAAACTAGCCTTTTTTTAATATTTTGTAGTTAATTCCATGTTCCATGTCAGTAGCCAGTTGCAAGTCTATACTAAAGAAGAAAATAAATATTGCATAAATATTACATAAATACTGTATTACACAAGGTTTCTTAAGAACAGTCTGTGTTGTGGCAGCTGGTTCGTGACAATGCAGATCTGCGCTGCGAGCTTCCAAAGCTGGAGAAGCGTCTGCGGTCTACTGCTGAGAGAGTTAAGGCCCTGGAGACTGCACTGAGAGACGCTAAGGAGGGAGCTATGATGGACCGCCGCCGCTACCAACAGGAAGTGGACCGCATCAAGGACGCCATGAAGGCCAAGAACGCTTTGCGCCGCCCTCACGCTGCTCAGATCGGTACTGCAGCTCAATACAAGCTCTGGCTGCTTCAGTGTATACAATGAACCCAGGGCTAGATAACTGCTTTGTCATAGAGGGGATAGTACTGGTAACTGTAAGGAGGGTTCAAATAGAGCCCAGGAGAGATCACAAGGTTACTAAAACATGCATAAATCACATATAAAACCACTTCAGGCATGTTTTTGATCAGTGAACAATGTTATAGAAAGCCCTGACAAGTCGATTTTGCTAAATGCCCCCTCTTAAATAAATTTAGCCTCCTGTAGCAATTTATAAACCCTAATGTGGAATATTTTACCATTGTAGTCTCATTTTGTGGTTGCCATTTGAAGATGTTTAAGATGTGCTGATGCCCTATGAAAAGGGGTAAAATGGGGGTGCTTTGGCCATCCTACCCCCAGCCCCAGTGCTGCCACTGATATAAACTGATCCAATATGCTAAGAAGCATACTAACAAATCAGGAGGTTATACCAAAGTCTTATAATATCCAATTATCTTGGCTTCTTTTAGTGATTCCATATCTGCCCCCTGTACGGTGTCCTGGATGGCCCATGGCTCACCTTATTTCTCTGTCTCCTCAGCTAAACCAGTGCGACCCAAACAGCTGCCCGTGTGCTCCCCCACTAACCCCTTCTACACGTACATCCGGGCCACGGAGCACGCCAACACCTACAGCAACGCCCTGTTCCAGAAGAGTGTCCCCCAAACGGCCCCCAGCACGGGCACTAGTGTGACCCCCAACTCTGTGCAGACCAACACGTGAGAGCATACAGCAACAGCACCCCCTATGGGACAGCAGCATGCATGCAGTTTAGATATAGCCATGTGCTATCTTAGCAAAAATTTAAATTTGAATTTAAATATTATTATAATATATATCTATTTTATTTTATAAAGAGCTCCTTGCAGGCCATGTTGTCCAGAAGCCTTTGGCACTATATAAAAGTATTAACAAAATTAACAAAAATATTATACATTTTTATACATTTTTTATAAACCCTTTATAAAACTCTAAAAGGAATTAAAAAAATAACTAGGAGTGGACTGTAGTAATGGGCGATATTGAAAAAAAAATGTATGTCTTTATATATTTTTGATATATTTTTGGCAAAATTCAGACAATGTTTTGGCAACCTGTCAGAAATGTGCTAAAATGTGGATGACTGTCATGGTTAAGCTTCAAGTATTGCACAAAAGGTGAAAAAAGTCTCAAATTAAACTTAAAAGGGCAGAAAATTACACTGTAACTCTCTGTTCTTTTAACATAAATCACATCTTTGAAATATAGACTATGTACTCAATTTTCTAATTTTACATACCATTTTATTTTTTCGATCCATCCATATACCTCCCACCTCTGCTCGCAGGTACATTAGTTACCACCTTAGAAAATAAATGATATTTTTGTATTTGCTCATGCAAAGGACCATATCAACAAAACTACCTCACCTAAAAATGTGTCACATATCCATAAAGGCAATATCTATCCTTCATTTGTGTAATAAATGTACATCTCTTTACCTGAACTCTACTTTTATGTTGAGAAATATATTTAATTCTTCAGGCCTATTTACTGATACAACATTAACATTTGTTGTATTGACTTTCAGAGTTTCCACAGCCCTGGGCTACAGAGCGGGCAGATATAATGGAGACATCCTGGAGTCATACCCTCTCAACATTGACAACGGTGCGGCTCCTTACATACTATTATACACACACAATTCAACAAATACATCCAAAACAATGAATACATGAACCCTGTTATTTTATGTGTTACAGGAAACAGCATCAGTGACGCAAGAGACATCAATGACAACAGGTGAGGGGAAAGTTAACAACTGTAATGCTAACGACTGTAATGCTGTTACAGTCTCAGATGAAGGGCAGTGTCTACAAGGACAAGAATGCATCACAGCCTTCACCATTTAAACAGTATTTATCTATTTTTGGACATGTAAGCATCCATATTTTGTGCAGTTTGCATAATTGTTGCTGGATGACCACTTTTCACCTCTGCACTAAGCCCTAAATTGCTCCTTGTGCACACTCTGTTATTTAAGTTGAATGAACTTGGGTAAACAGAGCAGAGTATGTGTGTGTGTCAGTGTGTGGTTTTGTTTTTTTTTTTGTCTTTTTTTTGCCCACTGTAGCAACCAGGTGGATGAACAGAGCTGATGTTGTTGTACTTTATTATTTTGTGTACAGTGGTCCCTCGTTTATCGCGGGGATTACGTTCTAAAAATAACCTGCGGCAAGGGAAATCTGCAAAGTAGTCAACTTTATTTTTACAATTATTATACATGTTTTGCAGCTGTAAAACCCCTCACCACACACTTTATACACTTTCCTCAGACAGACATTAACATTTTCTCACATTTCTCTCTTGCTTAATTAATTAATAGTGACTCAGGTGTATTTCACAGTTCCTCTGACTGCTACTCTTTGTCCTGGCATGTAAAATTGCACTAAAAAAATCTGCGAAACAGCGAGACCGTGAAAGGTGAAGCGGGATATAGCGAGGGACAACTGTATATCTGATGACGTGTTGTTGTGTGCAGACCTGATGCACACTGTGGCAGCCAGGTGGATGACTCAAACCGGCAGTTCATCATGCAGCAGCAGGAGACCGCCGCCAGTTAATGCAATGGTTAGTCTACAAGCAACTACTATAATGTGTACTGTCCAGTTATTTTAACACTTAGGCTTTTACATCAGTCTATGCTAGCATCAAAGTGTTATTCAAAATACAGGACTGGACTTAACAAAGACATAGCTGAACATAACGCAATTTTAATGGAGAAATTGGAACAAGCTACAGAATATTACATAATATCTACACACGATGAATATCAGAGCCTGGTTAGAAAACATAGTTGACTGAAGAGGCATATGACAAACACGCTTAAAAGTACTTGAAATGTTGACCCTACAATAGTTTCTCATCGTCCAGATTTATTACGACTTAACCACACTTTTTTGTGAACAATAGATCCTTTCTACAGCTACGAGCAGTACAAGCGATTTTTTTTATAAAGAATAAATACACGGAATAAATAGATGGATTCAGGTAAAGCAATAAAATCTCCAAGTCAAGCAGGTAGCGGACAACCTGATAAATTCTTCTGGATTTAAAGAGTCTATAAGTACAGTGGTCCCTCGTTTATCGCGGGTGTTACGTTCTAAAAATAACCCACAATAAGAGAAATCCGTGAAGTATCAGCTTTATTTTTTACAATTATTCTATATGTTTTGCAGCTGTAAACCCCCTCACCACACACTTTATACACTTTTCTCACACAGGCATTAACATTTTCTCACATTTCTCTCTTGTTTAAACTCTCTGAAAGTTCAAACTCGCAGGCGCCTTTGTCGGTGCAGAAGGTTTCATCGAAATTGTGGGTTTTGTTGGGGAGAAAACTTGCAAACATACAGCACTTCAGAGTCACACTGCGATCCAACATTTATGTAAATTTGACTGAACACATTCTGTACTGTACAGGAGACACAGCATGGAGGAGACTGATGGACAATGGTCTACTGTCCCTTAGCCAATCAGGACGCAGAACACAATGCACGTTCATATGCTGTAAAAAAACATGTAAAATTGCACACAAAAAATCAGCGAAACAGCGAGGCCACGAAAGGTGAACCACATTATAGCGAGGGACAACTGTAGATTCTTTTGAATAGAAAAACATAAAATTAAAACTTATACATTCAGTCATGGCTTAAACATGATACTTTATACAGCCAAGGTTTCTAACTTTCTGCTGTTTGTCCCTAACCCTGATCCTCTTTTTTTTTCTTCCAGATTGTGACCGAGCACTGTTCCTGTTTGGACTCCGCCCCTCCTGCATGCTGCCCCGCCCCCTCTCTCTCCTCTGCCTCTTCGTCCTCCTCTTCCTCCTCTGCATCACCACTACTCTTCATCTGGACCCTTCTCCTCTCTGTATTATACCCTCACCCTGTTCTGGCCTCGCCCTATCAAATCAACACGAGCTAAAAACATATTTGCATTGTTTTTCTAGCGTAATCTCGCTCTCTGCTCTTCTGTTGACTTCCTCGCTCAGGGCCGCGTCACCCGCTTTCAAATAGTCCACCGTTGTAAATAACAGTAGAAGTATGTAGACTCCACTATGGGTTCTTTTAACCAGCAACTGTCCGCCATCTCGCTCCTACCACGTGGACAGCATTCCCTGGGCATACCTTGACCTCCTTCATAAATTAAACCTGTAACAGAAGAAGCTACATGCATGTGTGTCGTTTAGCTTAGGGTTAGCTTACCAATGGTTGCATGAGTCACAGTTAGCGGAGAAGGCTGAGCGATTTGGACAGATGCTAAAATGGTTTTGCTAAAAATGTCTACCCTTTAAAGTAGATTTCATTCCTGTTTTCTTTTATCTAAATACTAACAAAAAATGCAAAATGACATCAGGGAGAGTCTACCATTGCAACATGTATCTATGTAAATGCTTAGATCATTATGTGGACATTTGAGACCTGTTAAGTGTAGTTTATGCTTTATGTCGATCCCAAAAAAAGTCTTGAGAATTCTTTTGTTATATCTTAAATAACCAGAACATGTAGACAATAGTTCGACTAATCATTTTTGGATAATGCATCAAACCATAAATCAGATAACAAATATATCTGCCAGTTAAAATAGCGTTAGAAAGTTGTGTCAACAGTTTAGCTTTATATAAGCATATCAATGTAATCAAGCTGTTTTATTATTTAATTTTGTTTAAATTGAGGTTGGTACTCATTTTAACACTGCAAAATACATATCTATATAAGCTGACTTGACTTAATTTCAGAATAATACTTTTTTTGAGTATTTTTAGTACAAATTATATTATTTATTTACAAGATTTGTGTTCTTATACACAAGACAAAAATAAAATCTCAACGTGAGTAACTAAGAAAATGTAAACATGGACTGAAACATTTTTTTTCTTTTTTTTTTTAACATCCATAGCAAAGTTTTCTATTCAAAATATATACTTTCAGTTAATTAAAAATATACTTAAAGCCAACAACTGTAGTAAATCTAAAGATGATTCTGAATTTAAGTCACTTCAACCCAGATATAGATAGATCATTTTTCGGTGTGGACTTAAAGAGCAATGTCTGACTGATTGTTTTCTGAAAGCATTTACGTTTTTTGAATGTTCCAAACTTAAGCAGCCACTTTAGTTTGAGAGCACTAAAAAAACCTAAGTTATAGTGGAATGTTTACTTCCTCCTGGTAAATCCTGACCAGCCAATCAGGACGGAGGAAGACGAGGTTAATTTAAAGGTTTTTAAGTGACTCGAGGTTTGATGGGAGCTGGAATGTTGTTTGAATTGAAAGAAAAGTTCACCAAAGTCAACTAATAGCATTTATTTTCTTATTAGACCCTCTATATAAAGACTTGGAATATTTAAACTTTTATTGTATATTTTGTATGTAATTTATTTAATTTCTGTTATACGGTTATTTGATGTCTGAGCCGCTACGATAGTTCAAAATGAAGGGTTGTTTAGACTTTACTTTTGGTGAATTGTGAAAATATCTAATATTACTAAATATATGTCAATCATCGAAATTTGACATCTCAGGGCTGTCAATCAAAGTCAGTGAAACCATTTTTGAAATTTTTGTTTTGCTTAAAAGAAATCATCATTAAGGTTTTGTTCAAGAGAATCGTCGAGAATATTAAAGTTTGATATAAATAATGCTTGTGCTTGCTAGGTTTTTGAAAATATGGATTGAAAATGTTACAAAATTAAGTAAAATGAAGTCACTTTAGTTGTTTTCATAAATTAACTTTTTGTATCTTGTTGGATCTCATTCAGGAATGTAATCATATATGAATGGCCCAAACTTTTCCAAGTCAAAAAACAAATAAATTAAATAAAAATTTAATAGATTTTTTGTGAATGCTTTTGGCAAATACATTTCTAAATTCTCGACTCCTTCTTGCTTTGTGTGAACATTACCTAAATATTCAGGACCTTTTATATGGTCCAACACAATCATTCATCACAAAGTTTATGTCACTGTCCAGTTGACCTAGCATACATCCATATGCATAATCCCTAGATGCTAACGGGAGGTCCATGCTAGCTGCCCAGAGGTTCCAGATGTTGTTTTTTCTGTAGATAGGATTCTGCTGTAGCATCGACATGAGGTTACCATGGAGACCTGTTATTTCCACCATCACTGCTGTAAACTGTATGTGCAATGTGTTGTAGTACAAATATAATAAACTTGTAGAAAGGATTTGTGTCATTTATTTCAGTTAATGTGATTAATGTGGAGCCAGAGATATCAGATATAAAACAAATATCTGAGTGGCTTGAATAACGCTTTGGAATAATAACTGTTTCCCAGATATTTCAGCAAAGAATTGTCATCATTTGTCTTATACAGCGCTTTTCCAGATGCTCAAAGTCATAGTTTTGTGCATTGTTCACTTCACACTCTGTGGTCATAAATCACTATTATAGCCACAGCTGCCCAGGGTCAGACTGACAGAAGCGAGACTGTCAGTCTGTACCATTGGCTTCTCTGATCACCACCGACACTTTTTCCCTGAGTTTTTGCTACTGCTGCCTCACCTGGTATTCCCGCTGGTCTTCCATCTAAAGGCGTAGAGTCTAAACTAGATCTAAGACTAAGATTAGATCATGTCCACACTGCTAAACTAGAACTAAAATATAAATGTAAACTGGGTCAAATCACAGATCCAACCTAAAACAAGTCTACCATGTCCAAACCAAGACAAAACCACAACTGAACCTGATCTATCTAAATCCAGATAGAACCAGGCAGAATTAAACAAATGTAATAATACCTGTACCTGTAATAATAGGAGTAAGCCAAGACTAAACCTGGACCTCAGCTAAAATGTGATAAACTGACTCAGCTGGGAGATATACTGGGCCAAATATAAAACTGTTATAAACAAAGACGAAACTAGGGATAAACCAGGACCTCAGCTAAAACTGATTCTAAACCAGGACTAACTGTAATAAACTAGGACTAAACTTGGTCTAGCCTAAAATAAAACTGTCCTAAATATTATCATCAAGTTGTTATCACTGAGAGCTAGGACACACAGGGCCTCTGCTGTCCCAGGACATACAGTCATGATAAAGATAATATCACGCTGAGGCCATGTGATGGAGCTGTATCTACAGTTACACCACGTAGACTGATTAACAGAAGGACAGTTAGACTGTCCAATCAGAGACATTTAGTTCACATTCCCTGTAAGAAGATAACATCCAGTCCTACTGAAACTAATCTGAAACCTGCTGTGCTCAATGTGAGATATTTATGTAACAAGTCATTTTTAATTAATGATTTTATTTCTTCTTTTAATCTTGATTTTATGTTTTTAACTGAAACATGGCTTGACAAAAACACAGGTAATGCAATTCTAGTGGAATCAACTCCACCCAACTTCAAATTTTAATCTGAAACACGACTAAACAAAAAGGGTGGAGGTGTGTGTTTTTTAGAGATCATTTGGTTACTCACAGGTTGTCATTTGGGGTGTTTTCAACTTTTAAAACAATCCCCCTCCATACTCTACTTAGTCATATACAAACCTCCCCAGCACTGTCTGAATTTTACTGATGATTTTACTGAGATGCTTTCAGTCGTATGCGCAGACTTTGATGGTTTAGTCATTATAGGTGATTTTAATGTACATGTGGATAATGTGTTTGACAGAAACATTAAAGAGCTCAGTTCTGTCCTTGAAATCTTTGGTCTGACTCAGCATGTCAGTGAGCCACAACAGAGGACACACTCTGGACCTGCTCATTACAAAAGGAGTAAATATTTCAAATGTCAGTGTGGTGGATGTTGCTGTGTCTGATCATTTCTGTGTCTTTTTTGACATGTCTGTTATTCCCAAACCAGCGGCTGCTCCTGCAGTTGTTCAAAGGAGACACATAAATTATAAAACAGGTGCACTGTTCATGGAAATTAAACACTTTGAAAATGCCTCATGTTCTAATGTTGATGATTTGTTGAACTCTGTAACTTCGAGTGTTTTGAACGTTCTGGACACCACCACCCTGATGAAAGTTAAAATGGTTAAAGATAGGCAGAAAACGCCATGGAGGAATGATAACTCGGTCAGGGCACAGAAAAGGGAGTGCCGAAGGGCCGAGTGGGAATGGAGCAAGTCAAAGCTCCAGGTTCATTTTGAGATTTACAGAGAAAAGATACACATGTACAACCACAGTTTATTTGGAACAAGAAAGAGGTATTTTTTCTGACATTACTGGAAGTTGTAATGGTAAATCGTAAATGGTCACATTTTTTTATAGCGCTTTTCTACCTTCAAGGCACTCAAAGCGCTTTAAGTTGTAGTAACAACTCTCATATCCTGTTTGCAACGGTAAACAGATTAACAAACCCTCCAGCTCCACTGCCGTTAGAACTAATTTCCACATCTAAGTGCAATGAGTTTGCAGTATTCTTTAATGACATGCTTCAGGGCATTGAAAATGCCATCAATTTCACAACGCAAATAACACCCCAGCACCACCTAGACACTTAGAGCTGACTCACTTTGCACCTGTAACTGACAAAACTGTCCCAGAGATCATCACCAGTCTGAGTTCATCTACATACTGCCAAAATTCTGAGCTCAACAGTTTGCTGTCACCACTCACTTGCATAGTTAATATGCACGTGAGAGCAGTCAAGAAGAGCAGTCTTGATGCCACGTTATTGAAAAATTACCGACCAATCTCAAATCTGCTGTTTTTAGGCAAAGTCCTTGAAAAAGTTGTTTACCAACAGCTTATTAACATCCTCCAAATTAACAACTTTTTCCAGTCAGATTTTAGACCCCACCACAGCACTGAGACTGCTCTTATCAAGGTGACAAATGACATCTGCCTGAACACTGATGCAGGCAAAGTCTCAGTTTTGATCCTGTTAGATCTGAGTGCTGCTTTTGTGACTGTGGATCATGGGATCCTCTTACAGAGACTAGAGGACTGGGAGGGCATCTCTGATATGGCACTAAACTGGTTCAAGTCCCATGTAGAAAACAGGGAGTACTTTGTTGAAATTGGAAAATGTGTCTCAGATAAATTGTCCCTGACCTGTGGGGTGCCCCAGGGGTCAATCCAGTTGTTCAATCTCTACATGTCGCCATTAGGCCAGTTAATACACAGCAATAATGTGTCCGACCACAACTCTGCAGATGACACTCAGATCTATGTCTCACTGCAGCAGGTGAATATGGACCAGTGGATTTACTCTGCCACTGCATCCAACAGATCAGTGTGTGGATGCAAAACTACTTTCTCCAGCTAAACTCAGACGAGACTGAAGTCATCATCTTTGGACACAGAAACATAGAGAAAGTGTCAGCAGTCACCTCCAGTCTCTCTCTCTGCAACCTTCAAATCAGGCTAGAAACCTAGAGTTAATAATGGACTCAGACTTGAACATCTGCAGATTTTTACCACCTAAAAACATTGCAAAAATCAAATGTATACTGGCAGACTTGGAGAGACTTATCCATGCATTTGTCCCCAGTATGTTGACTAGTGTAACGTCCTGCTCACTGGCCTCTCCAAACGAGCCTAAAGACAGCTGCAGTACATCCAGAACACTGCTGCTTGGGTCCTGACTAGAACCAGGAAGAACTTCACACATGTGTCCTGTGCTCAGGTCTCTGTACTGGCTCCTGTGGCTCAGAGAATAAACTTTAAAGCAGCTCTGCTTGTGAGCAAGTCTCTCCATGGACCAGCAGCAAAGTACATCTCCAACATGTTAGTGTCATATGAACCATCTCACACTCTGAGGACTTCAGGGACCGGCCTCCTGCTGGTGGCCAGAGTCAGGACTAAACATGTGGAATCAGTGTTTCAGTTTTATGCAGCTAAAACCTGGAACAATCTTCCTAAAGATGTGAGACAGGACTCTACTTTGACAATGTTTAAATCCAGGCTCAAAACAGTTCTGTTTAGCTGTGCATATGAGTGAAAGGTTTTTATTCTGTGCTCTTCTCTTTTAATGGTAATTTTATGATGATATTTGTGATTCAACTGTGGAAAGTGTTGCCCCTCCACCTTAGACAGGCTGAGTCACTTTCTACTTTTAAATCAGCTCTTAAAATGCACTTTTTCTCTTTAGCTTTTCATTGATTTGTTGACTTTTATAGTGTACAGTTTGTTGTTATTCATTTGTATGTCTGTCATTTATCTGTGTTTTTTAAAAAGACTGTTGTGTACTGCACTCTGGTCAACTCTGTTGTTTTTAAAGTGCATTAGAAATAAAGTTGGATTGGATTGGATTGTTTATGTTATGTTATTTATGTACCTGGACAAAAAATGGATTAACCAGGACTAAACAAGGACTAAACCTGGACTAAACATGGGTTTTACTGTCCCGTGCATTGGTGACACTCTTCAGTGAGGGCAGAGGACATTCATGTTTGGGCCTATGAGAAAAAGCTCCAGTATTTTCCCACAGGAACAGGAAGCGGTAGCATAAACAGAAAGGAGGACTCATAATCTGCCATCACCATTCAATGAGAAGATCTGGAATTATGATAACACAGACCAGACGTGCAGTAGCTATGTCCAAATGCAAAAAAATCTATGAGGAAAATTGTGTCATATAGTAAATGCATGAATATATGAGTTAAAATGTAGCATGTAGCAGTGATATTAAAGGGACTTGATCTGTTTTTTGTTGTTGGTTTTTTGTGTAATTGAGCAAAAAAAGGTCAAAATAAGTCTGCTATGTATTGTCTCCATCTAATTATACATAGTTTTACTGACAGAGAATCAGAAAGTGCACTGTTAGCATGCTAGTTGTTGTTACTGACACTGAGGAATTCTGTTCTAGCTGTGAAAAGTGCTTATAAACTCATCGTGGTGAATAATTAGGAAGCTTAGAATGCATAAAGCAAGTAAGGAATACATTTAGGTAAAAATCAGATATAGCACCTTTAATAAAATGTATTTATATAGCACCTTTAAAAATGTTTAGCATGTTTACAAAGTGCTTAAGAATTATAATACAGCAATAAAGTAAACAAGAAATAAGAATAAGTAGAAAGGAATGAAAAAGAAACCAAAACAAAATATATCTGTTAGCTTTATGTTGACATTAGCCATGCTGCTATGTGTCATTTCATCTAACTCTCCACTCTTGCCAACAGGGGGCGTCACACACCTAATCCAGGGCTCGAATGGAAAGTGAATGTCATACAGATTATTTTTAAATAATGATTTATGAAACGGCGATGAAAATGTATCCAGAAGTATTTAAAAGTGACAGTAATAATAGTAACAGTAATATTTCAAGTTGAAAAGCGCACAGTGTTTGTCCTGAGTGTTACCTTGCACATGCATATTCCATGATCCTCTGGGGTCAGGTCAGGGGTCATTAGGGACAAACTGTCATCACCCAATGACAGTCTCAGGTGATTAAATATAGACTTGATGGCATGTGTGGCAGTGTGACTGAAAAAAGAAAGAGACATATTGGGACAAACAAAAATAGTGACAAGAATTATTGTACAAAATGTATGAACATCTAGGCGCAGCTAAATAAATCTAATTTGTTGCACACATTTACACTAGACCAGTGGTTCTTAACCTGGGTTCGATCGAACCCTAGGGGTTCGGTGAGTCAGTCTCAGGGGTTCGGCGGAGGTCAAGACACGCACCTGACTCATATGATTTGCGGACTGCGAGCATCTCCAGAAGCCAGCCGTGTCCCGATTTGACAAATGCACCCTTTGATGTGCCTATCGTAGTACCCATCAGACTTAAATGCGCTGTTTGAACGGCGCATTTAAGAGCACTTTGGTGAATTGAGATACAGCATGAGACTCGGCCAGAGTGATGCCCCAGCATTGACTGGGAGGATCCTGGCGACAACTGCGCTCTGATTGGACATCTTTGAGGGACCACGGAAGCACATTACCGTAATGACAGTAACATATTTAAAGAGCCCCATGCCTCTGCATGTGTCTTGAATTTGAAAAAAAAAATCATATTTTATTTTCAATAAAGAAGGGTTCAGTGAATGTGCAAATGAAACAGGTGGGGTTCAGTACCTCCAACAAGGTTAAGAACCACTGCACTAGACTCACTTGCCCAGTCTAGGGTTATCTGACACATCCCTGTCATTTTGCCCCAGGACATATGTGGCCACAGTTTTCTACCACCAGAATGAGGCAACAGGATGTGCAGTACAGAAAAAAGTACACAAATCAGGCAGAATAAAAAACAAAAACAAAACAAAAAATAACAACAAACAACTAGTGTCCATTCATTATGTTTTTACTCATTTTACAATATTCCTGTTTTTGTCCATCTTTTGTTGGGTTTCAAGGTTCTTCTGATTTAGTAAAGGTGGCTACTACAAAAATAAGTCACAAGAACACTGTATATAAGAGTACTGCATATAAGAGTACTGCATATAACAACTGTATATAAGAACATTGTATTTAAGAGTAGTGCATATAAGAGTACTACATATAAGAAAACTGCATATAAGAAAATTGCATATAAGAAAACTGCATATAAGAACAATGTATGTAAGAACACTGTATATAAGAATACTGCATATAAGAACACTACATATAAGAGTACTGCATATAAGAGCACTGCATATAAGAGCACAGTTGTTGTTGGGTTTTTTTTTTAAATAAACTGTTATATTCAGTGAGAATTTTAACTGTTAAATAGTTCCAAGAAAGGCTCTCTTGTACACTTGTGAATGTCTGGACAAACACACTCTTCCTGTTCCATGTAAGATATATTACAGAGATTAAAGATGCACTATGCGACTTTTCTGTCAAGGTTCACCACTTACTTTTCTCCAAGGAGATATTATTGCTCTGCCTTGAATGTGTCACAGTATGACTTTATACAAAGCCTCTATCTCCATGGAGACAAGCAGTTCTTCAGTATATTTTGAGCAACATAAATATGAAATAAATATCGTGCACCTTTACATTTATAGCCTATTGGCATGACTACGTGTTTTAACATCCCAGATCAGCTGACTAACCCTCATCAGTTCAGTGGCCCCTCATTTGTCCCGTCCACGCCGCGCGTTCCCGTTTGGTGGCGCGCCCTTGTGGCACCGTGACGCACAGACTCCGCGGCTCCAGGACGAGTCTGCGCCGCTAAGGCCGACAACTGCAGCTCACAGCGGGACAGGAGAGCCAGAGAGGGGCAGAGGGAGACCCGCTGACCGCCCGCCCAGGAGGAAACACACACACACTTACACACACAGTGACGGACAGACGCACACCGACAGGACAGAGCTGCAGTGCTGGTGGTGACTGCGGCTTCTGCACGGCCAAGACACGAGGTAAGACAAGGCATGGTTGGAAAAAGTCTTTAGAATGATCATATAGACTAAAAACTATTTATACACATTCAGTATTATTCTGTTTAGTTTTATTTTTTTAAACAAACCGCAGTGTAACGTCATAAAATCGTTGGAAATTCGGTGCAATGCAAACTATCTTGAAATCTAAAGCTAGCAGTAACTTTTTGGTCATTAGTTGATAAAGTAAAGTACAATGACAGAAATGAAATTAAAGGTAGTGATAAATATTTTAATCAGTTGGTAATCTACAATTCCTGTTACTGTGTTTTTCTTTGGATAAAAAGGACATATAAAGGACAATGTGATCGTGGTTGGTGATTATTATTTTATAATAATCACGGGGTTGGCTAATACATTTGGCTAGAATTCTACAAAGTTGTGTAAACTATTTGTAGCCAGGTAAAAAGTTGTGAAAATATGTGACAACAGCAAAAATGTTTGAATCCAACTCCAGACAGCTCATAGTGTTGCAGGACCTCAACAAACTGTGTAGAATTCAAAGTTATAGTAGTGCTAAAAGCTAAAATGATTTTTGGCAAATGCCCTTATTGACTATGTTCCTCCCTTCTGAAAAAAACAAAACAAAACAAAAAACTATCTTGTTCAATCTTTGTCCTCTCAAGAGCTCAAAATGCTATTTTCCATGGTCCACCTTGTGATGTCACCAGGTTCTATAATCCGTACACCTGTTTTACCTGTGATTATTTAAAAAAAGGTGTACTGTGTAACTTGTCTGTTGGTCTGCTTGTTTCCATGGAGATCTTATTGCTTCACCGTGAATGTTGCACAATATTACATTAAACATCTATCTGTCATTTATTTCATCAAGGTTGTTTCTTACTGGAGCCTGCTCCACAGATCTGACCTATAATTTGGTCTGGTGGCATCACCCTCATCTACTTTGCCTCCATAAAGTGTGGCATTTAATGTCACACTTCATACTTTGCCTAGTTGCCAAATTGTTGCCAAACTAGGCATGTAGATAAGAAGTGAGCATGTTTGCCCGGATCCAGAATACACACTTCACTACTACTTCACTACTTTGATACTATACTTTGCTTCACATGCATCACTGAAATAAGCTCATGTGAGTGCATGATCATGTTTGATTCTGGCTCGAGGGAGTGGTGAACACCCACAAGGCCATCTTCTACGATCTTCTACAGTAGTGTTATAACATCCTACTGTAGAATCCTCTGGGCTGGAATTCCAAATCAAAGCCCTGCAGTACTGACCCACTTGACTGTGTGGTGCACACAGTAGCTCCTGTACTATGTGGTGAGAAGTATTTTGAAGGCGGTGCCAGGAGGAGTGTAACAGTGTCCCAGACTGTCATCATTAGACATGAAGAGGACACGTGGCATGTCCCCTGTGTCCAAGTATGTCTCCAGTATGTCCTGCAACTATGTCCCTCAAGTATTCTATAATGGGACTAGTCCAACTACTACTGCTACTACTGCTGCTACTACTGCTACTGTTGACACTTCTCATGCTTTAATGTAATTTCACCCCACATAATCAAAACAACTGTTGCCAGTGCATGTTGTTGTGTCCTTGGGCAAGACATTTCCCCTACATTGTGTAGTATGAATTTGGGATGCACAATTCCGATACTGGTATTGAATAATGGTGCAGATCTAGGAAAGTTTACTGGAGTAGGTTCCATGATACTGGTTCAGCCAATATCCTAGATGGGCCTTTAATATATACTGACTGTCTCATGTTTGAATTTTAATTCATACAAAGCAGTTCTGCAGATATTTAAAGGAGGAATAAAAGTTACATAACACAACTGGATAAATTTTGTCATAAGTTAAATGTTTGCCATGACATTTTCAGTCCTTAAACTTACACAGATACATGGCCATAGTATCGATATTGGTATCAGAAATGAAAAGGCTGAATCGGTGCATCCTTCGTCTGAATGTGTGAGTGTTGGTGGTGGTCAGAGGGGCCGATGGCGCAGATTGGGAGTCTCACATCCGTCAGTCTGCCCCCTGAATAGAAAAAAAAAATAAAGTAAGTAAAGAGTATTGCAGTATTATTCTCGTGTGCATACCAGGGCTGATTTAATAATTGCAGTTTCACTGACACACATTGTGGTTAGATTTGCAATGAATGTTTCAATAATAGGACTCTGTTAAAAGTTCACATTTTACACACATCCAGAAGAATTGACAAAGTGACTGAAATATGAACTTTAGACCATGTTTGTACAGATCTAAACTCTAAACAGTTTTTTTATGGATGGAGAGTTTGTTGTCCAGTTTTTGGGAGTGCTCACATATTCAGTACATTTTGGGGGAAATAGGAACAAAAAAAATGATGTACACATTCTTTAATATTGGTTTGCAGTAGGTCAAGGAAGGTAGTCTGATTTCTGATATTAGCATTGTTTGTTTACTATTGTTGTGTCCTTGGGCAAAACACTTGCCTGTGTGTATCAGTATGACTGTTGTTTGACGTTTTAGAAGCAGCCACGTTCTTGTCCTAGAGCAGCTGTCCTAGTGAATGTGGAACTATGGAGTAAACTGTAATAATACTGACTTTTACTAAAGCAAGAGATGTATTCTGTAGACCCAGAGCTGAAATCATTACATGAGTATAAAAAATGCAATTAAGAATATTTTGCAAGCCATTTTTTATTTTCAGATTCTTGGCCAGCTGCCCTCTGGTGGTCTGTGTGTTAGATTTGAAGCATTCTCCTGGTCGCATGGCTCACACCAGTTTGATACTGATTTCTACACATTATCAGCCTGGGATGGCTCTCGCTGAAAACATTTGGAAAATGTGGAATATCATGACTATCTGAATCTGATTGGTTGAAGTGTGACAACAGTGGAAAAAGATGAAAACTTTAACTTTTGTTACATCCAGTTGATACAATCACAGACAACTTCCTTTTCCACAAATGCACAAAGCCCTTTACCTTCTGCATGTTTTTTACAAATAGTCTGTATTAACGCTAAAATATGCTGAAGTAGGACTATCAGCATCACCATAGTTTGTTTTGGATCTCTTGAGCACTTCGCTTTTGGCTTTCGCACAAACTTTGATGCCGCTCTGTGATTGGTCGCCAACCCCCTGTGGGGCCTGTCGCACCAGTGATGTCAAGATGGATTCTCATGAGTTTGTGAACTCACAAATATTGTGAGAATCCATCTTGTTGTGCACGGTTATTCTCATGGTGCATTTTAGGTTTTCTTCAGAGTATACCGGTCCATAGTTTGTCATAAGGTATAATTCTCTGTTCTAAATATTTAGTAGTTAAACAAGCTGTTCTGGTCTTTCCTGTGTCTCCTCTGCACTGGGCGCAGTGTGACCCAGGCTGCAGTGGATGTCCTATTGATCCGTATAGCTCGTTATACTACAGTGTGGATGAGCTACTGGAGCCAATTTATTTAAACTGCAAAGCCATTGCTGCTGGATAAGTTTCTAAAATTTGAATTTTAATCCTAGTTAAGGATAACCTGGCTCATGCTAGACTGATATGTGTAGTACTGAAGACCGCACATCAGTTTGGGATGGCTCTCGCTAAAAGCCATTGGAAAACCAGAACAAGATGGAAAATCTAACTTTTGTTACATCCATTTGAGAGAAAAGCACAGACATCTACCTTGTCCACAAATCCACTAAGCACTTACCTTTTTCCACAAAAAACTTTTTTTTTTTTAACTATTGTGAAGTGCATCTGTCAGCGTTGCCATGTTTGTTTTGGTTCACTTGGGTGATTCTTGTGAGTTGATTCTTGAAAGTCTTGTCATTTTTTTACTCTTTACTTTTTAATTGACCCATCCATTTCTTGTGATGACAGTATCATCCTCCTAATCCTGATATCTCAACATGCAGAACATGTGGTGTTTTGTGTCCACATTTCAGAGCAAGAGGTCAGGACTTGGAACAGATTTAAGAGTTGTGTTTAATCCTGGTCCAATCTGGTCCAGGTTTGGTCCTGTGTCGGGTTTCTGGGGGGAGAGACAGATGATGTGATGACACTTGGACAGCTCTACAGAGAAGAGGAGGAGCGGAACTAGACTCCTCTTCAAAGCTCTGATTATATCAAGAAAACAAAAATACTATCATGTGTACAAGGTGGAGGTGGTAGAAGGTCCTAAGACTTTTACTACCTGTCTTCAGTTACAGTTGTACAGAGATGTCATCTATTTTTAATAGTTTAAATTGGAATGGTATGTTTTTATGTCAGTTGTTTAACTGCACAATAATCCTGCTTTGAAAGTAACAGTCATCAGTAAACATTTTTTCATAATAATCCTCAATTTCACGGTTTTGCAGTTTTCCCATACTCTCGATTATTAAAGGGGGGGTTACTATACAAGCTTTCTACCATGTAATCAAGTCTCCTGGTGACTATTCAAACTGTCCTTACAGTTAACAGTACAGAACAGTCCTTTATGTCACCATGCTCCCACGCGGCAATTATACAGAAATGTACACAAGTGTGTTATAACGTCACAAACCTGGGGCGATGTGCAGTAGTTTCTTTAGTGAAATGTCCTGCTCGTGTTGTGATAGCATTCTGAAGGGGGAGTGACTCCACGCACAAAAAACAAAACTGAAACTAATTAAAAATGTTAATACATTGTTTTAAAAGCAAAAGCAATAAAAAAAAGCAATAAAAGGCAACTTGCTGATCTAAATATGTGATTCGCAAGTAATACCCCATAGAAGTAAAATAACTTCTCTTCAAATCACAAACTCATCAAATTAATTCAGTGGTCGTACTGTACTGTGCGCCACAGGTCTTTACTCTCTGAGGTGAGAGAAATTTCAGTTTGTTCAAAATGTTAGATGACCAATGAGCTCCTTCGTTTCACATAATGAACTCTGATTTGATGGTCATGTTTGGTTCTCCCTCTGTGTAAAAATGCATCATTCTTGACTTGCCAGGCAATTTTAAATCCATTATAATCTCATGTGTCTAAATTAAATCTCGAGTGTCTAAATTAAATACTGGTGACTTCTTCATTTGTAGATGTGTCTTCTGTCTTTGACCCATCCTTCACTGTCGGTGGTCCTACCTGTCAGGAGCAGTGGTGCAGTGTTAACATTAGCACATACAAGCTGCTTTACTCTTGGATATTAGTCTATCTGTACGGTAAAAAAAAGTCAACCCAGGGACCTTTGTCCAGATCTGAGCCAGGATCATGGTCAGAAGTACTATGGAGGATTATCCTACTGTGCCTGTGACAGGCTGATGGGCTTTAGTCTTTTATGCACACTAGAAAAAGATTTGTCTGTTTTACTCTCATGAAGCCAGTAGATTTGTCATGATAGTAACATTTCAAACTTGGATGTTGATATTACAGTATAGACTTGATACTCAATACCAAATTCAATTCCATGATGATAAATAAAACTCTCTTTATTTAGATTGCCATTTTCAACATTAAATCATAGTGCTTTCTTGTATAATATAACATATAAAATTACCATGTAGTCTTATATCTGTGGTATCCCTTAGTACACATGTGTCAAACTCAAGGCCCGGGGGCCAAATGTGGCCCACCACGTCATTTTATGTGGCCCACGAGAAGGTAAATTAAGGCTTGACTGTCATTTTAAAATAAGTCTATACTGCTTTAATGTGTGCATTGATAATAAACTAATGAGATTTTCCCAACAAGTGACACTGAAATATTTGCAAATAAGCATCCCAAATTGATCAGGAAGAGGAAAATTGTCGGCGTGGAAGGCAGTTTTAAGAAAGGTGCTAAAGGTGAATACAAATTTGTGCTTTAAGGATGAGTGTTATGAGGCGGGGTCGGTACAATCTACGTCGACATTTTGACACCAAACACGGAGCTAAGTATGAAAAAGTTAGCCTTCAAGAAAAACAACAAATTATCCAATAATTAAAAGGCTAAAAAAGGCTGTTTTTGAAGCAGTGTTGAAGGTGTGCTCTTACCAGAATACACACTTTTTAAAATGTCAGTTTATCAGGAAATACAGTTACACGGAGTTACACAGACACGTAATATTTGCAACTTGAATAAGTAATAAATACAGAAACAGTTATTTAACAAGTTTAAAAGTAGTTACATTTATTTTACATGACATTTGTTTACATTTAGTGACATTTATCCTGCCACACAGTTACATCTGGCCCTTGATGGCAGCCATTTTGCTGATGTGGCCCTCAGTGAAAATGAGTTTGACACCTCTGCCTTAGTAAGTAAGTGCTACGTAAGTAAATATAGTGCTTTTCATAGATATAAATCACAAAGTGCTTTACATGAATACACAGAAATAGAAATAGAAACAAAAATACAGAAATTAAATAAAGTAACACCCCTGTCAGCAAAAAGCTTCTCTAGGAGGGTCTTCTGCTGCTTCTTAAAAAAGTATACTGAATCGGCCTCACGGAGGGGCAGGGTGCTCCACAGTCTGGGGGCTACAGCCTGGAAGGACAGATACTCTGACTTTTAAAATGAGTCTTTGAGAAATGAGAAGGCTCTGGCAGGACGGGAGAGAGGGGCCTGTGATCTACAGTGTCAAATTTGATTTTATCTAACTAATTTAGCTGTAATCAGAGTGGAAAGCTGCCCTGCCAACAATGACATTTTTCTGAATAAATCCTGTTAGTGTGAATACATTCAACTCTGGATACATCAAAGCATTAACCTCACAGTGCAAGCAATAAAACAGAACATGGTTTACACACTTATACTGTACCTGACTTTTGTTCTTTATATTTTTCTATGTTGCAATTTCACCATTTTGCAGATTTAGTAGCGTCTCTGTAAGGCTGGGGGTTACTCCTCTGTTCTAAGCACTCCTTAAGCACCTCAAGTTTGTGCCTATAAACTGAAACAAAGCTCTGTCTGGGGGTATTTTTAGTTTGTAGAGAAATGCTGTTGTTTCAAAGACGTGCACAGTTGTCCCCTTTGATGTCTTCACCACTGGGACAGGACAGGGGATAAGAGAAGAGACGGGGGAGAGGGGACTAGGTATCAAAAGTATCAAAAATCTGATACTAATAGATACTAAAACTAGACACTATTCATCAACAGGACAAAGTCTGAGCAGTTTTAGTATGATTTTGAGCTTTATCAGAACTAGTATAAGACATGCTAAGATAAATAAAGGACTATTATTTTGTATAGGAAAATTACATTACTATTACTAAAAAATAAGCTTTTTTTTAATCTTCATTGTGGTATCAAAATATGCATCAAGTATTGAGTGAATTTTTTTTGTATCGAAATAGAGTTTGAAATGTTAGTATCATGACAGTGCTAGAGGGAACAGGACAGGGGACATAAATAAGAGTGTGTTTGAGCAGCTGCTGTCTGCCCCTGTGCCGCTGCAGGTGAGACAGACTCAGGATTAAACAAGCGAAGCTCAGTTTAGTTTAGGCTTAGTCTCACCTGTCACATGTATAAAATGGGCCTGCTTTTATACACAACAATCCATCAAGGGTTAGGATTGTCAGAAGTATCTTGAGCTGTATCTTTCACAAGTATGACACATAGACTAGTATACACCCATGGACCACTGTGAACCTACTGGACACTGAGGGATTACACAGATATAAGCCACATGGTTAAAAAAAAAAGTACTAATATTTAATGTTGAAAATGGCATTCTATTGTCTAAATTAAGAATATTTTGTTACTATCATTGTGGCATCGTTATTGAGTATTGAACCTATTCCTTAGTATAGAAATTGAGTTTGAAATATTAATAGTAATTGTTAGGATACAATTAAGGGTTGGGGAATATGACAAAAACATTCCCTCATATTGATCAATCAGAATTTTCGGTTTAATTTTGTTTTGTCTAAATCAAAACATTAAAAACTTGGCATTAAATATTTTTCCTGAACATAAACAGTACAGACTATGAATAGTTGCTCCGCATCAAATGCTTTTACTGACAGAAGACTGCAACTGAATGACAATTTGCCCTACCACAAAACAGACAAAATTACACAGAAGAGGATGAGGATTAAATGGTAATAAATGTAAACAATACCACATGTCCTGAAATGGTCTAAAAAATAAATTACTGAGACTTTAAATGTATTTTTTAACAAGATAACATCAGTTATGTGATTTGATGCATTTGCAAATGGTCATATCCTTCTTATAATAAATAAGAGTTTCATGAGAATGACCTGCAGGGCCTGGGACAGTCCACACAGAGGACCACCAGCCGAGGCCAGACCTGGGCTTAGGCTTGACCCACACAACACTGACACAACACGGAGACAACACTGACACAACACTGAGACAACACTGAACCGACACTGACACGACACCGAGACAACACTGAGACGACACTGACACAACTCTGAGACGACACTGACACAACTCTGAGACGACACTGAGACAACACCGAGACAACACTGAGACGACACTGACACAACACTGAGACGACACTGAGATGACACTGAGACAAAACTGAGACAACACCGGGACAACACTGAGACGACACTGGCACAACACTGAGACAACACTAAGATGACACTAAGATGACACTGAGATGACACTGAGACAAAACTGAGACAGCACTGAGACAACACTGAGATGACACTGACACAACACTGAGACGACACTGAGACGACACTGAGACAGCACTGAGACAACACTGAGATGACACTAACACAACACTGAGACAACACTGACACAACACCGGGACAACACTGACACAACACCGGGACAACACTGAGACAACACTGACACAACACTGAGACGACACTGACACAACACTGAGATGACACTGAGACAACACTGACACAACACTGAGATGACACTGAGACGACACTGAGATGACACTGAGACAACACTGAGACAATGCTGAGACAACACTGAGACGACACTGACACAACACTGAGACGACACTAACACAACACTGAGAAAACACTGAGACGACAGTGACACAACACTGAGACGACACTGAGATGACACTGACAACACTGAGACAACACTGACACAACACAGAGACGACACTGAGACAACACCGAGACAACACTGAGACAATGCTGAGACAACACTGAGACAACACTGAGACGACACTGAGACAATGCTGAGACAACACTGAGACAACACTGAGACGACACTGACACAACACTGAGATGACACTAACACAACACTGAGACGACACTAACACAACACTGAGATGACACTGACACAACACTGAGATGACACAACACTGAGACGACACTGAGATGACACTGAGACGATACTAAGATGACACTGAGACGGCACTGAGATGACACTGAGACAACACTGAGATGACACTGACACAACACTGAGACGACACTGACACAACTCTGAGATGACACTGACACAACACTGAGACGATACTGAGATGACACTGAGACGACACTGAGAGAGCACTGAGACAACACTGAGACAACACTGAGACTCAGACCAGGCCCAGACCTGCACCTCAACCTGTGGCAGTAGCTCAGTTGGTAGAGTGCTTGTCTGATCAGATGACTGATGTGTGAATGCATGTGTGAATGTGTGTGTGGGTACTCCGGTTTCCCCCATCAACCAAAACATGAACGCCCTTCGAGACAACTGTTGTTGTGATTTTGGGTGTTACAAAAATAAATGAATTGAATTGTGTGCATAAAGACGTAAAGTGTTTTGAGTTCCTTGAAGGTAGACAAGGCACTGTATTTGTGGCTGTTTTCCTTTTGTCCTGGTGTAATGTTTGAAACAGTTTCATTTCTGTGGGGTCTGGGTTTGATCTTGAGGCCTGGTTTACTGAAGGTTTTGTACCGTATTTAGTTCTGTCCCAATTGTGTGGTGTGTGTGTGTGTGTGTGTGTGTGTGTGTGTGTGTGAATCTGTGTTACGACTTAACCTGACTGAGCTCTGGTCTTAGATCAAACGTAACCATTTGATTTTAATAAGGATGCGATGATACCACTTTTTACAAAATGATGAAGTTCTTTGTACCTAGTATCGATTCTGTTATTAATACAAGGGGCTCTGTGAAAAAGTGATAAATCTAATTCATTACTTCATGAATTACTTCACCAATTCATTATTTAATGATATAATATATATATATATATATATATATATATATATATATATATATATATATATATATATAATTTCATTATAGTATAGCCTAGTATACTGGTATCATATCGGTGCATCCCTTGATTTTAATGTAGAACTTGAGCTGTTTGTGTGTTTTACTGGATACGATGAGTGATAAACAGCTGTACAGTATTCACTCATGTGCTGGTGACAAAGGAAGGGTGTCGTAACGGTGGGTGTAGCGCAGTGGTCCCCAACCTTTTTATCACCGCGGACCGGCCAACGCTTGAAAATTTTACCGTGGACCGGGGGGCCCCTAATGCTAATGCTAATGATTACACATGATACACACAAGTTAATAGCAGAATAAACCACGCTTACCGATCAGGAACAGCATCCAGTCCATAAAAACATAAGGTCCCTCTACTCCTCAGTCCACCATGAGATCTTCACTCGGTTCCACGAGCCGCTCCGGGTCGGAGATGCCTCTAGTTTAACTTGTACAAACATCCACAGTGTCCTCGGTTGCGTACTTCCTTTGTTTTGTCCGTTTCGTCATGTTTAAAACACAAAACTGCTGCGTAAAATTACGCAATACGCGCGCGTAATTTTACGCGCGGATCTTTATATCCAGTCTCTTTACGCGTGCAGCAAACTCCGTCTGTTTACAGTAAACCACTGCATGTCACGCATCAGCGTGTTCCGCAGTTCATGGGCTTTAAGAGGAAAACATCACTAAACGTGTGTAATGTAACAGCTTGATTCTACAAGGGGGAGAGTGGGGCGCACTCTTTCACTGTCCGCGGCTCCAGTAACCCACAGCCCCCACCTTTTTGGCCAATTTTGGTGTCAATCACAAGCTAACAAGTTTGTTTTGCGCTGAGGAACAAAGTTGGCGCTGTCAGAAGTTTATTATGCCTGAAACTGACAACAGAAATGCAGAGAAGTGACGGAACAGATTTCACTTTCCTGCAGCAGATTGGACATGGAGGCTCTAACTTCCTTTGTGGACATAATTTCTTGACTGGATTATATTCTCTGGATCTTTATGGAACGAATGAGACCAACTTTGTGTGAATATGTTGATGTTTGACAGAACCAGAGCGCTCAATGGTAAGTGAAGTCCAAATCCACATTTCTGACTTCTCTGTAAAAACGGCTTTCCTGTCAGCACTGTGGTGATTCGAGGTGTAAATGGTTTACATATTCAGAAAGATGAATGCCGTAGCTTTCATTTGATGTGTAGATTGTTTATGTGGGTGATGCAGAAATACACGTACATTGCTGTAAAGTTGTAACGCGGGCGGGCCGTCGGAACGCTAAGTGTTTAAGTTGTCGGCTCTCAAGTGACGGAAATGTAACCGAGAGAATCCGGTCATTTTTCAAAATAAACGATTTTTCAGACTCAGATAATAAATACAACGGAAATAATTATTTATTGGACGGTCGGTGGCCCGGTACCAATTGATCCACGGACCGGTACCGGTCCACGGTGGTTGGGGACCACTGGTGTAGCGGACCAAAGAGTGCAGACTCGGGGCAGATTTACAGTGTTTATTGTACCGATGGAGACAAAATACAAAACTGAGGGTTGATCTGATGGTGAGCAGGAAGCCAGGTGCGGGCCAGGATCCAGGGTGGAGTGCAGGGAAAAACCAAGACAGTACCAGGGCTGAGAAGCAGGGTAGAAGCAGGGTCGGAGAAGGGTCAAAGCAGGGCTGAAGGCACACATAGGATCTGGCACCAAACGCAGATAATCCAGTACGGAATAGGGTGAAGCAACGTAGGGACGACAGCACAGACAGTGTGAGGACACGCAGACGATCTCACACTGAGAGTCTAGTCCCAGCTCCTCAAATACACAGCAGGTGATGGTGATTGCACTGATGGGCTGCAGGTGCGCGCAGGAGGAGCCAGGAGTCCAGCCCAGATCCGGCAGGTGAGGGAGGGAAAGAGCAGGACAGGAGGTAAAACGTGGAGCGGACAGTGCGGATCATGACAAAGGGCTCTATAACACAGTTCTAGAAACATATAAGTCTGCACAGAGCACAACAGCACAAAAGGTACAACATGACTGGGAAAAATAATGTTTAATCTTTTAGGGCGGAGCACTAATGCACATGGTCAGTGGCCGACAGCCGTCTGACCTACCAGACTCTAAAGGCTAACAGCTAACACTGAGCTCAGGGCGTTGACTCAAACTGATGGTCAAACCCCGGGGCTTGGATCAGACACGCTTTTATAATCGTGCTAAACATGCTACAGCATTAGCCTACCTCTACTGTCACAGAAACAAACTGTCCCATGTAAAGCGTGAGCCTGGACTGGGAGGGTTTTGATGCCTAAAGCTGCAATCGACTCACTGAAGATGTAAGACTGTCCACTGCCCAGTGCTGTCACAAGGACTGCAGTTTTAGAAGTGATGCATGTTTGTGTCCTTCTGGGAGAAGAGTGAAGAAAGAAAGCGCTGACTGCTGTGAAATCAGAGATCAAATTAAATGTAAAAGTCCAAATCTTCACTCCACATTGTATTAATCCCCAGACTACCTATATATGTTAAATGTAGACACAACACTGTTTTGACTTTAAATTTCATGTCCTTAAACAGTTGTGTTTGGAGTTGAAATCTGGCTTTTGTCCCAGTTCAGTCCTGGGCACACATAGGTGTGTGTGTATCTGTAGTCGTCTCCTGTGTGGTGCAGTGCAGGGACAGATGCAGCAGAGTTCTGCTGGTGTTAGCGTTTCTGTGGGGCGTCCCTCCAAGGCCAGAGGGCATCACTCACACACAGATGCAGACACTGGACAGTCAGGAGGTACAGGATATCAGCTTTTACCACCCTTTGTGTGCTGGGAATAATCAGATCTTTATTTTGCAAGCCATCAGAAATGTGCTATAATAGTCCTGTCATAGATCCTTCTCGTGTTTGCAAACGGTGTTTTCAACGGTTAGAAGAGAAGAGTTTGCCTCTAAACATCACAGACTATGAAAACCAGGGCTGTTTTGGTGACACACAACCACTCGACCACACGTGAATCAAACACAGCGTTAGCACATTACCTCATGTTGCACTGTTTGACATAGATTATTAACAGTAGTGACCGAAATTAGCATAAATTCTAACAACCACATATAAAAAAAATTTTTTTAAAATCTGTTTCACAAATACTGCATACATTGGTGAGCTTTACAAACTGGAGCTGGAAGTTAGATATTGGCCAGTATTAGTCATATTTAAATGTAACAAACCCAATGCAGAAGTGCAAGTCTATTAAGTTTCACATAGGGCTGGACAATGTATAAGAAATAAATCATATTTGATAGATCACAATTTTGTCGCACAACTCTACTATTCAGTTTGTTTTTATCATTCAGGCTTTAATGGCCTTCATTCCTTCTGGCATCTACCAAATGCAAAAGGGTTTAACAAAGCAGAATAAATCATCACCTAATGGTAAGACGGCAATGGTTAGACGTCTGAATATAATCTCCTAAAACAACAGCCTGTCCCATGTTGTGTTTTGTCTACTGCGGGTGTCCTCTTTCACACAGACCCTGTCACATGTATGACAACAATGTAGTGAAATGTCCAAGTGCATCTCTGCCCTGTCCCCGCTGTCCTGAGCCTGTCCTGAACTTGTCCCCTATGATTTATGTGAAACTGGGGGTCGGCCTGTCTAGGGACAAGCCAAAATAGTCCCGTTACTGCCCACACATACGCCCCATCCCAGTGGTTCGATCAGGCCCTGTCCCTCCCCTGTTCAGTCCCTAATGGCTCTATAACAAGTGTTGTGTCCACTGGTTTACTGCTAAGAGGGTGTAGCGTTAGCACCTTCTGTGGGGAGATGGGACATGTGTGAGCGAGAGGGACATTCCTGTGACATGTCCACACTGCTCGGGTCAAAGGGTCAAAGATTATAGTCTGTGTACATGAGGCTTCACTAGGAGCCGTGAAATGCCAAGAAATTCATATCATGATGTGTTTTAGATCCTAGATCTACACCAGGGGTGTCAAACTCATTCTCACCGAGGACCACATCAGCAAAATGGCCGCCATCAAGAGCCAGATGTAACTGTGTGGCAGGATAAATGTCACTAAATCTAAACAAATGTCATGCAAAATAAATGTAACTACTTTCAAACTTGTTAAATAACTGTTTTTGTATTTATTACTTATTCAAGTTGCAAATATTATGTGTCTGTGTAACTCCGTGTAACTGTGTCTTTTAATTATTGGACAATTAGTTGTTTTTCTTGAAGGCTAACTTGTGCATACTTAGCTCCGTGCTTGGTGTCAAAATGTCGACGTAGATTGTACTGACCCCGCCTCATAATACAAAAAACATACAGATTTTCTCCTTAAAGCACAAGCTTGTATTCACCTTTAGGACCTTTCTTGAAACTGGTTTCCACACCGACAATTTTCCTCTTCCTGAACAATTTGGAATGATTATTTGCAAATATTTCTGTGTCACTTGTGGGGAAAATCTCATTTGTTTATTGTCAATGCACACATTAAAGCAATGCAGACTTATTTTAAAATGACAGTCAAGCCTTAATTTACCTTCTTGTGGGCCACATAAAATGATGTGGCGGGCCACATTTGGCCCCTGGGCCTTGAGTTTGACACATGTGGTCTAGACTAAGCTAAGCCAGAGCTGTTACTACTTGTACTGTCAAGATACTAAAATTTCAATTCCAGTTTCTCAACTTCAAAATAAAAATTAAAGAATAGACTTCATACTCGATACTGATTTTGATAGCCAAATGATCATTTTAAAAGCTCTTTTTTTAGACAATATTGTCATTTTCAACACAAAATAATTGAGTCTGTTTATTCTGTCATGTCATATTACACTAGTTCTGATAAAACCCCAGATGAAACTGTTCAGGAAAGATCCAATTTTATCCAGTTATGTGAATTTTTTTTAGCATCGATACTTGTTCAAATGAGTTTCAATACTAGTTTTAGTATCGTTAGTGTCTGATTTTCTATTCTTTTAACAACATTTATTGTTCAATAAATGAGAGCTGGAACATTAGTTTTTATTTATCATGTGTACTTTTTCTTTGCACTCAGTGGGGAACTTTTTGTATTTTTTTCTGTTAACGTATCTGAATTTTACTGTCTTAAAAATATGAATAAACAGAACTCGTTAATTTTAGCAGTTTGCAATGGTCCTAATTTATTTCTCACTTACCTTATACATTCCAAGCATTCTTATTATTCACCACAATGAGTTTTTTAAGCACTTTCCATAACTGTCAGGGGCTAGAGGGGAGTTTGCAGTCACTTTAAAGCTACTTCTTACTTTGCACACTTCCTGATTCTCTGACAATCAAATGCTTTATCATTAGGTGCAGACAGCACACAGTGGTCTTATTTTGACCTCAAGAGCTGCTCATACAATACATCGGTACTGGAGCAAGATACATTTTAATCATTGTGTCAGTGCCAAAAAGTAGTTTCAATATTTTCATTCACTCTACATTGTGATTGGTTCAATTTACAGTCGCACATATCATGACAAAGACTGCCCAAATGGAAGAATGCAACATCCATAAACCAAATATACACTACATAAGTGTAAGTGTATATTTTTACCACATTGAGAGCTTTTGTGCAAAGAGCTGGCAATTCAGTTGGTAATATTGGTTTTGCAGTGCACTTTGCAGTACCATTCTTCCTGTATGCCTATGGCAGAATGTTCCGCAGTTACCATGGTGACACAGTGCATCCATTAGGAATCTACCAAAGGTTCAAGATGGCCTGTAACAACACATTTTCAGGAGCCTGTGATCAGTATGAGCTGTTTAAGTGTTTTCTTTTCTGCTAAAAGTTGAGAGTGACTGAAAAACTGTTGGCTAATGCTAACTAACTTATGATTGTAATCTAATTTGAGAGGGTTTTGTTTAACAGCACAAATCAGCTCACATCACGGTTATTTATGGTCAGATTATGTTAAAACAAAGCTCAGATTAAAGTCTAACTTCAGTAACAGAGCTTCAGACAGAGTAGGTCCTCCAGTTAGCATCATCCCCATGAAATGTTGATGAAATCAGTTGCAAAGTATCAATAAATGTGATTATGCCAATATTATGTAATATTTTGATATTAACTACAGTATATCACAGTATCCTCATATGGTCAGTATAAGATAAGATAATAAAGGTGTGCAAAAATATCTGAATATGGATATATGCCATGAGAGTAAATCTGGTGGTACGGTATTGAGGGATAAGTTGTTCTTTTTTACATCTTTTACAAAACTATTTTGTGACAGTGCTACAATTTCATTGCTTGTTTTGTCTTTATGCAATCCATAATCACTCTTGATGATTTAATAATACATTCTAAGGAAGATGGTTCTCATAAAAAATGACTGAAACTTGCATTGTAATCTTGTAATATTTTTGCACTTTTGTGTTGAATTTGACAGTCCATTCACGTTTAATTGATGCTACTCAGCCAAGACATTTACAGGAAGCAGAGTTGTCAAAATTATCAGAACTCAGACACTAATTGATTATAAAGATGGTATTGAAACTTAATAGGCCTACTTAACCTGCTAAACATAAATAGGACAAAGTGGGAACAGTTCCTGAAGAGTTTTAGAGTGCTTTTGCTCTATATCAGGGCTAAGGCTCCAAAACTAGTATTGTTCCAGGCCTATTGTCAATGTTTCACACTTTGTCCCACAGCTGCCACTGTCACCTGCTCCACATACCTCAGCCTCAAGGAAACAAACAGGTCAAATAAACATGTATCACATCTCCATGCTGTGCCAACTGTCTGTCATATATTCAGCTGAAAATGTATTCTTAAAAGTACATGCAAAAGTGCATTTATGTCAGTTCTTCAATGCTTTACTTGCATAACCATGACTGATGGTATGGAGCAGTGAATGTTTTCTGAAATGTAACACCATCTAGTGGCTTTTGAGGAACTGCAGTTCTGTAATCCAAACATTCAGGAGATAACCAGGCTCAAAGGCCCTTTTTTCACTTCTGCAGTCACAGATCAAGTCATTGAACATTTAAAGATCATGTGGTAGTCATTTTTATGAATCATGTAAAAATGTTATTGTCAAAATGTAAATAGCAAGTATGAACACTTAAAGGAACTGTGTGTAGTCTGTGCTTTTACACTTTAGAAAAGGTACTACAATCACAACCGAACCTAAGTTGCCAGTGTCTAAAACTGCAGAGAGCAAATATAACTTTTCTCATTCTCAGTATATGGACAGGCCTCATGTGAATGCTCAGAGCCTCCAGACTGAGCTGCAGTGATTGGAAAATAGTTTTTAGATGCGAGCTATATTTGATTTGAACATGTGTATCTCATATCTGGGGACACAGATAGGTCATCTTTGTGGCTCATATGGCTCCTTTTAAATACATAGCCTGTGAATACTGTATTCTGGCACAACAATGTCACACTTTAAGAATCTGCTCTGAATGACCTCAGGACTCTCCAAACCGAAATGGACACCACAGAATCCTTTAAGATGCTCCTCTTCAGCACTAACCTGTGATTACAGACCGGAGGAGCCTGTTTTCACACGTATCCCTCAGCATGCCCAGAGCAGATGGTCCAGTCCAGTTTGTACAGCATCAGTTTAAGCTTTGGTTTGAAAATGCAGTTTCTTATAATCCTGCTCCTCTAATCCTGCCCGCTCTGACCCAGCCACAACAAAAGCTATTGTCTCACAGCCCAAAAACCTCTCGCTCACAGAGGATTGAAGCAGATTTTAAAATGCAGTCAGTGGAGATCTCAACTGTTCAACAATGTATGGATCATGAATTCTAAAGAGTTGCAGATTATCATGATATTTGACTATTGGTAGAGTTATGCTGACTCTGTGCTTTACTGTTATGTGCATTCTTAGGTATCATGGCTGCACAATTTGGGAAAAATATCTAATTGTTAGACTGACAAAAAGAAAGTAATACAAGTATCTAATTTCTGAACATGTTTGTACAGATCTAAACTACAGTGTTAGCAGTTTTTATGCAGAATAAGACAGGTGATCTTGTTGCTTGTGAAATTATGGTGCTTAAAAAATTGCAGCCTTTACAATTTGCTAATAGCTTCCATTCAGATTGCTATTTTGATTCGATTACGTTTAATCTTGCAGCCTTACCTGGTATAAACTTATACCAAATATTACCAAAAGTTCAAACCCAGTATAAGTACTGTAGATTCAACGTTCTTAGTGTAATTCTTAGTGTAAGTCTGTGAAGGCGAGTAAGATCTGGAACGGCATTCCACTTCAAATAAGAGAGTGCTCCACATTATCCACTTTTAAAACTCAACTCAAATGCTGGCTGAAATCAAATCAGTCATGTGATCACTAATCAATACATGGACCTCCCTTCTTACTTTTCTTACCTTTTTTTTTTTTTTTTTTTACTCTACTTCTCACTTTTTAACTCTTGTATATTGTACTAATGTGATGTATTTGTTGTACTTTTTACCTGCCTGGGGACTGCGGATGTAAATTAGCTCTGTAGCTATAATCCGGCATATTTACATTTGTTTACAACAGATGTTCATTAATGTGCATTGTCCCTATCAAATAAATAAATAAATAATTGGCAGAGAATCATCTGTTATTGCTTGCTATTGGTTTTGTAAATTTAAAGGGGACAAAACTAACAAAATGTATCTTTTTTCAGTTGAACCATGTTATAGCACTGTTCCCTCATCAAAAGCATGCTCTGAGTAGAGTTTTGCTTCATTCAGGCTTGTTTCATTAATCCAAATTGCATTTACTACAATGCCACAGTATGAGTTTTATACCACATATGAGTTTGTTGCTAAAAGGCTTTTTTCATGTGTCAATACTTTTTGCTGTCAGCGGAGGGAGCCCCAGCACTAATTGGAAACGGGACCTTGCTGTTGAGTATTCTTTTAAAAGTGACATAAAGCTTGTTTGAAAACCTATGAAGGACAAAAGAATGCATGATATGTCCACTTTAAGGTGAACAGGTGTAGAGACGAATCAGAGAAAATAGAAGCGTGACAGTTTATTGTCATCAGCCAAAGCAGAGGATGCTTTAACTGTTATAATGTTGTTTCCTCATCATAAACATACTCAGAGTTGTGTTTTGTTTCATTCGCACACGTTTAACACACAAATCCTGCATATTTAGGCTGGTCAGAAAGCTCTCTGAAATAAAGCTCAGAACCTCCAGAAAATCAAAATCTCTCTTACAGTTAAAACCATCAAATCTCCATGTCAGGCTAACCATAACCTACACATAGTGGCTTTGACCTGTCGCTTTAACTACTGCCGTAACCCGAAAGAGCCATAACTCATAAACGTGGTGCTGTAGTTGATGATTGCTTAAACCCAGGTGCATGCTGGGAGCTTGGGGGGTGGAGAGAGCTATGCTAACTGTTGGTACAGAATGCAAATGAGGTGTGAGGGCCGCGGACGTGCCTGGTAGTGGACGTGCCTGGTAGTGGACGTGCCTGGAGCGCTGGGCATGTCCCGGACAGGAATAAACCCCCTGCCATAGAGGTGCGCTTGTTTTAACCACATCCTGGATTCATAGCTGCTAAACACGGCTGTGAGTTTGGGGACTAATCAACACTTAGTTACATTAGTGGTACATAATTCACAAAAAGATTTTAAATTCATCTTGGATCTTATGATTTGAATAGATTATAATTCAGTAAGGAAATGTGTTTTATCATTTTACACCACTTAAATTCATTTCTAGATGCATTTAAACAAACACATTTACTTTTTGGCAAGTATCATTTTGTTATATGTTTTGTATTTTATTTATAAACGACATAGATCCTATTCTTTGTGATTATTTTTTTTTTTATGTGCAAATTTCGAGCCCTTACAAAACACAGAGCTGTTGTTTTTCATATACAGGTCTGCAGATAGAAGACCTCATTTATCCAGTCACACTGACCATTTTCAATGGTGGATGAATGTGAAGAATAATGGTTCATGTTTGTACCGTTCATACTGTGATTGTCTCAGTCAAAATTGAGCTCAAAGCTGAACACATGAGGAGTGAGAGAGGGTGACACCACGTTTACACTAACTGCAGCTCGGGTTCGGTACATACTTTGAGCGTGTTATTGCAGATTGTCTGTTACACCAACTACGACAACTGCAGTGCGTATTTGTCCAAAGGAGTGCAGTTTTGTGAGTTCATATGATAACTGTGTCTGGGTAAAAAGAGACCTCTAGTGGATTCCTTCTTTAGGCTCGCACTTCATACAGACCTGGACTCACACTTCGCTGAGGTCAGTGTAGCAGGGAGCAGAGGTCAGAGGTCAGTGTGGCAGGGAGCAGAGGTCAGAGGGCAGTGAGGAATGCATTGATTTTCTAAGTCTTACAGGACCTGCTCAAGTCTTGTATGGCACCACACTTGCAGTCAGTGTAAATCTGGAGTGAGAGAAGGCAAAAAGAGAGAAGAGAGAGGAAGAGAGAGACTTTATAAACACGCTTTATAAACACGTCTGTCCCTATAGGCCTGTTCACAGTACTTTAGGCATTATGTGGGATCATTTCAGCATTAGTAACATATTTCTCCACATACCTGACTGGGTGAATGGTGCCAAGAAGAAGAGGCAAATCTTCTTAGAATTAGTAATATAACCGTGCACCAGCAGATGGACATCCTGCCTCCTCTTGTTGTATATAAAGATTTAAATAGCCCAGAATAGCTCAGTCTTCTACAGTTTTACTCCCTTTGCTGATTCACTTCCAACCAAAACGAATTTTGCAAATAAGACGTATTACCAAAATTGAATACCATAATTGTATTCAAAATGTGTATGCGCTGCTATAATGTCATGATTCATATAGCTCCTGTGTCAGTTTAAATGTGGAAACAGGAGTCACTCTAGTGGATAATATAATATGTACGCATACAGCTGCACTAACACGGTGGGTACATTAGAATGAAGACATGCGCTTTCAACCTTTCTATCCCTTCATTCCCTTCTCTCTTATTTCCTTCCTCTCTCATCCTCTCTCCTCATTTTCTCCTTCCTCTGTCCCTCCTTCCTCTCTCTTTACACACTCTTAACTCCCCCACCTTTACCCTTCCCCTCTCCTCTCCCTCCCTCTCTCCTTCACTTTCTCTGCCCCTCCCCTCTCCCTCTCTCTTTCTCTTTACACTCTCTCCCCTCCCTCCTTCTCCCTCCCTCTCTCTTTGCTGTAGCCTCATGTTTAGTCACGCTGCCCCTCTCAGACAAACATAGCCCTAATGCTGTAAGCTCTTCGGGTGAACGCAGCCTCGTGTCGCTCTGCCTCACCTCCACTGGACCGTGCTTTTAAAAAAATGCTTTAAAAGATTCATTTTTGTCACCTCTTAAACTATGGACATCATTTTGGATTTTCCGTCTCCTCCATATGGACCGTCCCATCGCTTTACACCACATTTCAGATCTTAATGGATTATTTCACAAGCCTCTGAAATGAATGGAAACGCCAACACAAGATGGTAATGTAATTCACATCCTGGTTTGAAATGACTATGTGTTTGTATGCGTGACAAACTTAAAGATGCATTATGTAACTTTTTGAGCGTGTTCACTACCCGATTTCATGGAGATGTTATTGTTTTGTCTGGAATGTTCCACAGTATGGCATTAAACTTAAACATAAATCTGTCTTGTATTCATTCAATTACAAGTATTTTTATTCCTAAAGAAATACATTGAAAAAAATGCATTCTTTCTAAGCGGGCTTGCCTCTCCACGGATCTGACCTATAACTTGGTTTCATCAGTTAATGCCATACTGTGGAAAATTTTGGGCCATAAAGTTACATTGTACACATTTAAATTAACTTTACATTTGGCTTAAATATTTATTTTTGTTTCTTTTTTTGTCCAACAAATCATTGTATCACACCACAATTTATCTGCATTTTAACTGTCTAATTTTATTTTCAAAAGGCACTACGTAACTGTGACCTTTCATCAGTTATATCATGAGTTAAAGGGCCCATATGATGCTATTTACTGATCCCTGTTATAATGTTTCCTCATCACAAACAGACCTGTAGTTGTGTTTTGTTTCATTCACACATGTTTAACACACAAACCCTGCAGATTTAGGCTGAGTTCTTCTCTCAAACTGAAAACACTCTGTTCCACCTTGTGATGTCATCATGTGGTAATACAGGAAGTGCTTCACAGTGTTTTTAAACTCCACACACCTTCACTAGAATCAATTGGATGATTTCACCTCATCTCTACTGAACAAAATGTTAAAGAAGCTGTTAACATGAAAACTACCTCTGTGTGACATCACAAGGTGGAACAGAGCATTTTGAGCTTTTGGGATGTAGACACACTAATAATAAAATGTTACTCAAACATGTGTGAATGAAACAAAACAAAACTCCAGGTCTGTTTTTGATGAAGTAGCAACATTATGACAGGAATTAAAGCTCACAAGAGTTAAGTTTGTGTAATACAGGACCTTCACCGCAGACCCCTCCTAAGGCACTACATTGTCTTTGGTGATTATTGCTTAAACATGTGTTGATACATAATATACCATTCTAAAAAATCACACAAACAAGTTTAATCAAGGCACAGTTTTTAAAAATAATATATTGCAAATAAACTAAATAATATTATGTCTCCTTGACGTCTGCTCATCCTGAAGTTTAGACCTCTACAAACATATTCTGAAATACATGGGAGTCTTGTGTTAGTTTGTCAGCTCAGACTTCAGTCTTCTCTCAAATGTTTATGCTCCTGGACTTGTATCTTGTTTTAAATAACAGCTTAAGTTGCCTTCCCAAAACTGTCCTCTGCATGTGACTTATCTTTCAGTTAGTTTTGTCAGGAACAGTGGGCTCTGCGGTCTCTTCTCCAGGATCTGTGTCATTTAAAATCTCATAATTACGTATTACTACATAGTCCTAGTGTATATTTGGTCTGGGATTTTAGTCTGGTCCAAGTTTTGTTTGGAGTTTCATCCCATTTGAGTCCCAGTTTTGATCTTACACTTTGTTTATTTGTTTTGCTTATTCAGTAGGATCTCTATTAGCTGAACACGAGGGACCACTAGTCTTCCTGGCGTCCTCTTAAAAATACTGTACGGGATTACATTTCATAAAGACATGTCTTATATAACCATATAAATAGCATCTATTTACAAACCATTAATACCTGACAATTAATATGAAAAAAAACATCAACTCATTTCATAGAAGATGGAAGGAGAGGAGGAGGAATTATAATTTAAACAAAACAATGGCCCACTTTACCACTTTACCTAAACACTACACACCTTCTCATTTATTGTTTTTTTCTTAATGCCAACTACTTTCTATATTGTAGATTCAAACTGAGGGCATTAAATATGACAGCACAATGTATGGAATTATATAGCAAGGAAAAACTCTTACTCTAAATATGTTTTATATTTTAGATTCAGATTCCTCATGGTAGCACTCTTTGCTGCAAACTCTTGGTCTTTTCTTGATGATCTTCATGATGAAGTTTCCTGAAATGGTTTTCACCTCACAGCTGAGCCGTGTCAGGGTTCATTAGTGGAAAGCCAACAGTGCAAAGCAGTGATCAAAGCGAAGGGAAAAGGATATTTTGAAGAATCTAAAATATAAAACTTGTTTGAGTTATTTCACACATTGTTGTGCTATGTTCCATTTGTGTTGATGCCTTTGAACTGACTTCAGACATTACATGAAACAGTGTCTCTGATCTGTTGACTGGTGTGTATTTGGTACATGATGGTCCTCTCTGTGTGTGTATTTGATACATGATGGTCCTCTCTGTGTGTGTATTTGGTACATGATGGTCCTTACATTTCTCTGTGTGTATTTGGTACATGATGGTCCTCTCTGTGTGTGTATTTGGTACATGATGGTCCTTACATTTCTCTGTGTGTGTATTTGGTACATGATGGTCCTCACTGTGTGTGTATTTGGTACATGATGGTCCTCTCTGTGTGTGTATTTGGTACATGATGGTCCTCTCTGTGTGTGTATTTGGTACATGATGGTCCTTACATTTCTCTGTGTGTGTATTTGGTACATGATGGTCCTCTCTGTGTGTGTATTTGGTACATGATGGTCCTTACATTTCTCTGTGTGTGTATTTAGTACATGATGGTCCTCTCTGTGTGTGTATTTGGTACATGATGGTCCTTACATTTCTCTGTGTGTGTATTTGGTACATGATGGTCCTCTCTTTGTGAGTATTTGGTACATGATGGTCCTTACATTTCCCTGTGTGTGTATTTGGTACATGATGGTCCTCTCTCTGTGTGTATTTGGTACATGATGGTCCTCTCTGTGTGTATTTGGTACATGATGGTCCTCTCTGTGTGTCTATTTGGTACATGATGGTCCTTACATTTCTCTGTGTCTGTATTTGGTACATGATGGTCCTCTCTGTGTGTGTATTTGGTACATGATGGTCCTTACATTTCTCTGTGTGTGTATTTGGTACATGATGGTCCTCACTGTGTGTGTATTTGGTACATGATGGTCCTCTCTGTGTGTGTATTTGGTACATGATGGTCCTTACATTTCTCTATGTGTGTATTTGGTACATGATGGTCCTCTCTTTGTGAGTATTTGGTACATGATGGTCCTTACATTTCTCTGTGTGTGTATTTGGTACATGATGGTCCTCTCTCTGTGTGTATTTGGTACATGATGGTCCTCTCTGTGTGTCTATTTGGTACATGATGGTCCTTACATTTCTCTGTGTCTGTCCTCTCTGTGTGTGTATTTGGTACATGATGGTCCTTACATTTCTCTGTGTGTGTATTTGGTACATGATGGTCCTCTCTCTGTGTGTATTTGGTACATGATGGTCCTTACATTTCTCTGTGTGTGTATTTGGTACATGATGGTCCTCTCTGTGTGTGTATTTGGTACATGATGGTCCTTACATTTCTCTGTGTGTGTATTTGGTACATGATGGTCCTCTCTTTGTGAGTATTTGGTACATGATGGTCCTTACATTTCTCTGTGTGTGTATTTGGTACATGATGGTCCTCTCTCTGTGTGTATTTGGTACATGATGGTCCTCTCTGTGTGTATTTGGTACATGATGATCCTCTCTGTGTGTCTATTTGGTACATGATGGTCCTTACATTTCTCTGTGTCTGTATTTGGTACATGTTGGTCCTCTCTGTGTGTGTATTTGGTACATGATGGTCCTTACATTTCTGTGTGTGTGTATTTTGTACATGATGGTCCTCTCTGTGTGTGTATTTGGTACATGATGGTCCTTACATTTCTCTGTGTGTGTATTTGGTACATGATGGTCCTTACATTTCTCTTTGTGTGTATTTTTGTACATGATGGTCCATACATTTCTCTGTGTGTGTATTTGGTACATGATGGTCCATATATTTCCCTTTGTGCGTTGGCGTTGGTGCGTTGTATTCCAGGCATTGCAGGTGAACACTTGGAGCTATAGTGGCATAGCCTGGGTTGAAGTTGGGGCAGACTTGTCGTGCTGTGGAGCTTGTATTTTTGTATTTATATGAGGAGGTCCTGGGTGACTGCAGGGGTAGAGTGTCCTTCTCCAGATCTGTTACACCAAATATGAGCCTGACACACCCATGAGCAGGGACGCAGCTCTGGCTCTGCTTCTTACAGTCAGGGAGATGAAGTTGGGATGTCGACATTTTTGGAATTTATGTATATTGACGATTGATTTTTGTCACCTGCCGCCATATTGGGATGTCAAGTTTATTCAGTTCATCAAAGTTTATTTCATTGCAGATTCAGATTAAAACAATGTTTACATATTACTAGCAATGCCCTGATCTGATACAGGTATCAGATATCAGCACTGATCTGGAAAAGATTGCTGGATCAGAGGTCAACTTCCAAATATCATTTCAGTCAATATCCTGGTTGGACATTTAAATGTATACAATAAGACTATTTACTGGTTGTAGTTGGCTCTGAAAGTCTCATAAAGTTTGAACTTTTGTTTATACAAAGTTCTGTTACTGTTTCTTGATGGATAAATAACAGCTACAGGACACATTTGGATCAAATTTGTCTTATGTTAATTTAAAGAATTTGTGTTTGTGTGTCTGCTATATAGTTATAATCTAAGACACCTGTAAATCATCATGTTATTGTTTGGACATTTGAAATTGCAATATTGATCTAAAATGACTTGCTGTCAAACGAGCAAGTAGCAGATTTTTTTTTTCATTTGTACCAAAATGATTTTTCCTCACAGTAATTGTAACATAACATTTTTATACTGTGACATCCCTAATTGACAAAATATCCATCAGACATGTGCAAAAACATGCCTATTACGTTCTGTTTGAGGTTCTGGTATTGCACATAACTTGAATACTATCTTTATCTTTTTTTCTTTATATATATATATATATTACAGAGTAGAGTAGAAACGTAAATGTTCTTAAGCAGTGAGGTCAGATCAGTGTCACTCATCGTGTAAATAATCATGACAATGTGATGTTTTGGGGGGTTACATCATAAACAACATCCCATAATTCCATCTTCTCAGAAACGACATAAGTGACAGTCTCCATGAAACTGCTGTGCATTCACGACATTGTTACAGAAGCACTCATAGTTTAGCCCCTCATTCAGAAGCTGTGAGGAAACCATGCTAGTGCTGTTAGCTTCTCTTGTTTGGGTCAGAGCTTTGACCCAAAGGAGAGCTAGAGTTACAAAGTATTTCACAAGCATATTGCTGTCTGCTCCTCTGCTCCTGCTTATGTCTGCTATAGAGCTGTAATCTTTGACACCTGTGGATGATTATGTTATTATATTATTGCACATTTTAAATTGCAATATTCATCTAAAACAATTTAATAAAAGAAAAACATCCGGTGAGTTCCACATTAGAAAACTGTGATGTCTAATTGGAGCTGACATCCTTGTAAACATCATCACAAGCTGTCGCCACCTCTGATGAAGAGCTGCACGTCACACTGGCGAGCTGCGGATTTTTTTTCATTTAAATCAAAATGACTACGCAGCACTGCCAAATCCTACACATACACAATCCTACACAAATTAGAGAAGTAAGTAAGCACAGAGCAGTGACCGTATGCCAGTCGTGGTGAAAGCAAGGGTTTTCGGTAATAGAGTGTCTTTAAAATAAGACATTAAAAATTGCTCAGACACATACAAATCACTCCAACTTCAAGAAGATAAATGAGAAGGAAACCCAGCCAGACACAGAGAGAAACATGCTAACTCTACACAGAAAAAAAAAAAAAACAGCAACCATGCTGCGTTGGGCAAGACACTATGTTCACTCAAACTTTGATTGTATGAATACTGTGTAATTGCAGATGGTCGGAGAGGCTGATGGTGCAGATTGAAACTCACATTTCTGTCACTTCATACACCACCTGGCCAAAAAAAAAGGCCAAGGTGAAAATGATGTTTCATGCTCCGTGAACCAGTCTTTCACAATTTGAGCCTGATGAATCCTGGCATTGTAATCTTGGAATATGCCCACGTCATCAGGGAAGAAAAAAAAATCCATTGATGGAATAACCTGGTCATTCAGTATATTCAGGTGTCAGCTGACCTCATTCTTTGAGCACAGGCTGTTGCTGAACCTAGACCTGACCAACTGGAGCAACCCCTTATCAGATCACTACCCTCATCCAGGTGGCAACTCTTTTTTTTGGCCAGGCAGTGTATTTGACCCATTATTGTTGAATCACTATTGTCTGAGGATATGTTATGTGACAAAGCAAAACCACAGGCTCAGACAAGGTTGGAACCGACAAAGTTCTTGTGGTTGGTGATCACAAAACTACAGCACTGTCACCCCAAAATAAAATGGAAGCACACCCATCCTGTTGTGGTTTGTATCCAGCTTAAGGCACTTCATACTGCTGTTGGGTCCTTTTGCAAAGCACTTTCCCCCTACTTGCCAAGGTGAATGTGTCAGTCAGGTTTATCGTGTCGTTAGTGCTACATTTCCATTTATCTCAAAGTGATGAAATATCAGCACATTGTCCAGGGAAACAACAATATAAAACACTGTATTGTATCTTCTGAATGTGAAAAGTCCTCAAAATGTCTTTTATATCAGGAAGCTAAACTCCATGAAGTCAGCCACAGGGCAAATGCAGCTACAGAAGAGAGGAGTGAATGAATAATGTGACTTTTAAGCATGTACCAGTCTGCGCTGAGGTGTCTGCAGTGAGCGGTTTACATGTTGTTACTATTACATAATATTTCCCCAATTTCCCACTCTCAAGTCCTGTTTACCTCTCTCTCTCTCTCTGTGCACCCCCCCCTCTCTATACACCCTTCTTTCTCCTCGCCCTCTCACCCCTTCTCTGTCCTTCTCTCCCTGCCTCTCTCTTTTCTCTCACTCCCCCTTTCTCTCTCAGAACCACCTTCTCTCTCACTCTCCCCCCTTACTATCTCCTTTACCCCCCTACCTCACTCTCTTTCTGCACCCCTCTTACTCTGTCTCCCTCTCCTTCCTCCTCTCATGTTTCTCTCACCCTGCCTCTCTGTTTCTCTCACCTTTCTGTCAACCCCACACCCCCTTCTCTCTCTCACTTCTCTTTCCCTCCCTCTATCCTCCTTTCTGTCACCCCCCCCCCCACCCGCTCCATTGCTCTCTCACCTCCTGGTGTGCCTGCCTGGTCGTCTGTACACAGAGTAGTTTGTATTTCCAGCCTGTGTTCATTTGCACTGGCAGCTCTGGTCCCGGGCTGGGTCTGGGGCAGGGTGAACCTCCATTAGCCTTCCTGTTTTTGGCCAGTCTGAATGTCCCTCTATGGGCACTCGCACAAAGCAGCTTTCATCGCAGCCCTAGAAGTAACACTTGTAGAGTACCTGTGATCACATGGAAATACACTATTGCGGAAACATAAACATGTTATTTTTATTGAAAGGTATTAAAAAAAACTTTCCACCTTGTGACGTCATTAGGTAGTGCTCTGCCGTGTTTTTAAAGTTAATATGCCAACACCAGACTTGAATTAAAATGCATCTCAACTTATGATGGGTTTTGAACATGGTACTAAAAATGTCCAGTTTTATTTTCAAGAAATGCTTGTCCGTTACCAACTTTCTGTACTTTTTCAACATCCACGTCAACGAGCCAATAAGTGCATAGCTATTAACTGCTATTAACCTATTAACAGCAGGTCAGGTGTTCAGGTACAGTACCAGGCCCAACACATGAAGCGTCAGGGTTTCCTGTGTAATCTCCACCAAACTGGCAGTGCAAGCAGGACATCTGCACAGCACTGGCTCTGTGAAAGCCGTTTAAAGTTGACTGTATGCTTATAGACACTTGTAACTGGTCTAGAGTGAAATTAACAGACTCCATAGGCTTCTATTTACCGTCTGCAGACTGACACTAATTATCTTTCTGAACCTGGGCTCAACGATACATGCTTGCCCCAGGAATACACTGTGCTGGTGGCAGTTACGCATAAAAAAAAAAAAATAGGTTGGTTTATTTTCAGAAAAAACACGCACAATGAACTAGTGCAGACACATCCAAAAGATACAGATTTTAGGCGTGTGTAGGACGAAATATGTGTGCAGTCTGTCCTAGGCCATAGGTCCTTGAACCCAGCCCATATCCCTTTTGTCAAACCTGGAGACTTGAGTTTTCTGACTAGACGCAAACAAAAATGATAACTAACTAATAAATAATGAAGTTATTATTAATTACTGGGGAAACACTGCCCCAAAACGATACAGTCACAACATTATAATTACCTACTGCACATGAAGTGAACTCACATCAACACGGTGCATTCAAGAGCCTACCTAACGTGTGGGATCTGCTGACGTGTTTGTAACCACTTAAACACAGGCCACAGCAGCGCCACTTATCCAGCCTAGCTCATAGATAATTGTAGGATTAAGTGTAAAATGCTGATATGGTGAAGATGTTGTTATAAGAAGCTATGTTAAGTTTGAGTGACATGTTTTGTCAGAGTTGTCATCACAACTATATTTTTGTTTGATGGAAAGTAAACAGAAAATAAAAGTAACTAAATGTAAATGTAAAAATGTAGAATAGTTATTAAAGTTGGGTTAATTATCAATGTGATAGAGCCCTTACGTTTAACAATGTTGACATAATGCTAAAATTGAAAACTCAATTTCAACTCATTTATTAGTTGTTTATATTATCATATCTGATCTTAGTTCTGAGTAAGACCATTCTAACACTATTCAGGAATTTTATCCACATCTAGTTTTGATACTAGTTAGTTCTCATTAGTATTTGCTTATTAGTATTAGTATATCTATTTTTTGACAACCCTATACAACATAGGTCTCTTTTTCAGCTATTTTATTACTCCCACAGCACCAAGAGGAATAAATAAAACATGATTTATAGGGAAATTGCACTGCTGTGTAAAAGACAGTGCTTGCTCGGTGTTTTTTTTTTTTTTTTTTTTAGTATAATACTCCCTGCAATTTGCCTGGCAAATCCAAACAGATGTCTCTCTTTTTTATTCAGCTAGATATTAGTCTGGTCCCCACTCCCTCTGTTGTACCTTGAGCTACAATCCTCCACAGCCCTCCAATCAGATGTGTTTATTTCAGTGAAGCTGTCATGATGCCTGTTTTCCCTGTCCTCCTGTGCTCTCTCCCCCTCCCCTGCCTGTCTGTCTGGAGCTGGGCGGAGTTCCAGACTCCTCCCGCACGCACCTGGAGCGCATCAGCGCAATCACCGTCACCTGCTGCTGAGTATATGAGGGCTCGGCAGACTACACTTGGAGCCAGACCGTCCGCGTGTAAACGTGAATGTTCCAGCCTAGTTTGGTATCTTGTTGCTCGCCTGCATGTACTTATTTGGATTTTTGCCACCTTCCAGACTCCTGCCCTCGTTCGTGCCTGCTCCTGCCTCTACGCTCCAGCTCCGGTACAGTCAGCCCTCTGTCTTGCCACCTGTCCTGTCTTGGTCTCCAGCGTGCCGCCTGCTTCCTGCTCTGGGTCCCGCTCTCTGGACTACGCTGACCCTGCCTGTCCTGGTCTCATCCCCGTTCCTGTCTTCGCTCCGGTCCTGGCTTTCCCGTCCCCGTCTTGCACTACGCCCGCCCGGCCTGCCTCCCGCTCCCTGGTTCCTCGTGTGTGTGTTTGCTTGAACTGTTAAAGACTGATATTCACGAACTTGTAAATAAACACTGTTAACTTGCTCTGAGTCTGCATCCCTTGGTCCTAACCCGCACCGTTACGACAGAAGCATGTGAAATGAAGGACCTCATTGGTCATGTATATCATTTGCAAACAAAATGACATCCAAGATGGTTTCCAGTCCCTCGTAATACTTTTTTCCTTCCTTTTCCTCATAAGTGGACATTGACTGTTTTTTTTTGGTTTTTTTTCTTCAAATCCAATGTTTAAAAAAGTTTTTTTTTTTTCAAACAAAATATTGGCCTGTGCTGGAGATTTAAGGCCAATAGCCAAGATCATAAAAAAAATCCAAATAACGGTCAGATATATTGACCAACCGATACAGTTGTCCCTCGTTATATCGCAGATCACCTTCCTCGCATTGTGTTCTGCTTCCTGATTGGCTAAGGGACTGTAGACCATTGTCCATCAGTCTCCTCCGTGCCGTGTCTCCTGTACAGTACAGAATGTGTTCAGACAAATTTACATAAATGTTGGAAGGTGCCAAGGAAGGTTTGAACTTTGAGAGAGTTTAAACAAGAGAGAAATGTGAGAAAATGGTAATGCCTGTGTGAGAAAAGTGTATAAAGAGTGTGGTGAGGGGTTTTACAGCTGCAAAACATACATAATTGTAAAAAATAAAGCTGTCTACTTTGAGGGGTTATTTTTAGAACGTAACACCTGCGATAAACCAGGGACCACTGTATATCGTCTATCTTTGCTCGTATGCAGCTATTTATTTTGACACAGATGGACCATGCGTGTCCTTGATTGGCTAATCCATCTGTTAATCACGCCCATGTGAGCTTGGGGAGATTCAAAAGTAAGACTCATTGTAAAGCATTTAAAAAAGTATGTATTCTGGATCTAAGGCTACACTACAACAGATACAGAGCTGGACTGGATTGGACTGGACTGAGGAGCACTATGTGCTGAGAGTTCATGTATCTGGGTGTCTCCTGCATTAGAACTCCAGCGTCATGCCTCTTCTCTTCTACTCTTAGCTACTTCAATTTATTCTACAACAGTGTTAAATGTTACAATTTATTATGATTAATATTAACAATGATCTTTCTCTGCTCTTCATCCTGTCAGCTCTGTATCACTCAGTGAACGCCCTTTGGACTGTGTAATATACTTTTTTTTAAATTTCGTATGTTCTTTTATACGTAAATATACAAACCTGCTTTCTGTCCTAATCCAGTTTCTTCCAGAAACTCCCGAGATATTCCCCACTGGTGCATACTTCCTATCTCAAAATAGAATGATCAATAATTTAAAGACATGTTGCTTTATAGTGCTAGTACAACCACAACATGTTTCTCTGCATCCTCTGCTCTCCATCCATCCATCCATCCATTTTCTTCCGCTTATCCGGGGCCGGGTCGCGGGGGCAGCAGTCTAAGCAGGGACTCCCAGACTTCCCTCACCCCGGACACGTCCTCCAGCTCCTCCGGTGGGACCCCAAGGCGTTCCCAGGCCAGCCGAGAGACATAGTCCCTCCAGTGTGTCCTGGGTCTTCCCCGGGGCCTCCTCCCGGTGGGACATGCCCAGAACACCTCCCTAGGGAGGCGTCCAGGAGGCATCCTGAGCAGATGCCCGAGCCACCTCAGCTGGTTCCTCTCAACGTGTAGGAGCAGCGGCTCTACTCCGAGCTCCTCCCGTGTGACCGAGCTCCTCACCCTATCCCTAAGGGTGCGCCCGGCCACTCTGCGGAGGAAGCCCATTTCAGCCGCTTGTATCCGCGATCTTGTCCTTTCGGTCATTACCCAAAGCTCATGACCATAGGTGAGGGTAGGAACGTAGATTGACCGGTAAATCGAGAGCTTCGCCTTCCGGCTCAGCTCCTTCTTTACCACAACGGACGGATACAGCGACCGCATCACTGCAGACGCTGCACCGATCCGCCTGTCAATCTCCCGCTCCATCCTTCCCTCACTCGTGAACAAGACCCCGAGATACTTGAACTCCTCCACTTGGGGCAGAGACTCACCACCCACCCGGAGAGAGCAAACCACCTTTTTCCGGTCGAGAACCATGGCCTCGGATTTGGAGGAGCTGATTCTCATCCCAGCCGCTTCACACTCGGCTGCAAACCGCCCCAGTGCCTGCTGCAGGTCCTGGCTCGAAGAAGCCATCAGGACAACATCATCTGCAAACAGCAGAGATGAAATCCTGTGGTTCCCAAACCAGACCCCCTCCGGCCCCTGGCTGCGCCTAGAAATTCTGTCCATAAATATAATGAACAGAACCGGTGACAAAGGGCAGCCCTGGCGGAGTCCAACATGCACCGGGAACAGGTCTGACTTACTGCCGCAATGCGAACACAGCTCCTGCTCCGGTCATACAGGGACCGGACAGCCCTTAGCAAAAGAGCCCCGGACCCCATACTCCCAGAGCACCCCCAAAGGACACCACGAGGGACACGGTCGAATGCCTTCTCCAAATCCACAAAACACATGTGGACTGGTTGGGCAAACTCCCATGAACCCTCGAGGACCCGATGAAGAGTATAGAGCTGGTCCAGTGTTCCACGACCAGGACGAAAACCACACTGCTCCTCCTGAATCCGAGGTTCGACTATCGGTCGGATTCTCCTCTCCAGTACCCTGGAATAGACCTTACCGGGAAGGCTGAGGAGTGTGATTCCCCTGTAATTGGAACACACCCTCCGGTCCCCCTTCTTATACAGAGGGACCACCACCCCGGTCTGCCATTCCACAGGTACTGTCCCCGACTGTCCTCTGCTCTCACAACATCTAAATTTTATGCAACTGGAACTTAGTTAATAACAACAGTTGCTAGCATTTAAGATGATTAGCTGCATAGTGAAGAAAACATGAGCATTTAAACCGAATGTGGTGAAGGTCTGTGGACTTTAATACAGGGGTATTACACTTCTGTGGGCTATTAATCGCTAACATATAACCTATTTACATATTAAGTTTCAGTTCAGTTTTTGTCGATCTGAGCGCAGCCTGCCTTTGCTCTCCGCACTCACAGTGTAGTTGTATCATACTTTTGTATATTTAGGGAAAATGGCTGTGGAGTCGCATGGGGGACGTAGGTTTATGGTGTGAGCATGGGACAGAATCATACTGCTAACCCTGAGGACGGCCTGGGAGAGTCTGCTAGATTACTCAAGCATGCAGGGACGTCATCTAAAACCTCTTCAACGTCAACATGTTACAACATGGTAGAAAGCCACAACAAATTGGTTTTGCATAATACTCTCTCTTTAAAAACATGGAGGAGCTTCAGGAATTACAACAATTTGACATGCAAAAACAAAAGTCCATTTATGTTTAAGTGAGGAGACAATACAGTGGGGCAAAAAATTATTTAGTCAGTCACCAATTGTGCAAGTTCTCCCACTTAAAAGATGAGAGAGGCCCGTAATTTTCATCATAGGTTCACTTCAACTATGAGACAGAATGGAGGGAAATAATCCAGGAAATCACATTGTAGGATTTTTAATGAATTAATTGGTAAATTCCTTTGTAAAATAGGTATTTGGTCACCTACAAACAAGCAAGATTTGTGGCTCTCATAGATCTGAAAATTCTTCTTTAAGAGGTTCCTCTGTCCTCCACTTGCAACAGTGTGTGAAAACCTTGTGGAGACTTACAGAAAACAACCTCTGTCATTGCCAACAAAGGGTATATATCAAAGTATTGAGATGAACTTTTGTTATATACCGAATTCTTTAAAAATCAGACAATGTGATTTTCTGGATTCTTTCCCTCTCTTCTGTCTCTCATAGTTGAAGTGAACCTATGATGAAAATTACAGGCTTCTCTCTTTTTAAGTGGGAGAACTTTTAGTGGCTGATTAAATACTTTTTTGACGCACTGTATGTTTTAACATGTGGAGGTTCTTAAATATATATTTAAAAATGTGGAAAAATGATTTCAATGTATGAGTGATGCTACTTAATTAAATGCATTACTAAAGTCCAGCATTATGATGACCACATGATATGGATGGATTAGTTAAGGAAAATAACTACCCCTTATATCCACAGATGTACTTGGTTAATCAATTATCATGATTATTCTGGTGACAATATAATCTTAATAATTAGGAAAAAATTAGAAGCAAAATTACCTCATCTTAATTGAAGCTACACTCAAAAGTGCTACTCATCTGTCTGTTTATATCAAATTAACTTGACTTTATCATTTTTAAAGTTTTCTTTGATAAAGCCAGCTAAGGGGAATACTGTTAGACAATGTGAATGTAATTAGTTATAGTGTCAATAATTGTTACTTAAATATATAGTAACTTAAGTAACTGGTAAATGGTGTTTCTAAATGTGATGTCGTGACATCATTACTTTGCCTTTGACACTAGGGGTTGTGGGGAGGAGATGGAGAGGCTGAGGACGCTGGTCTGCTGCTGCGACTATGGCTTGGAGCAACTGAAATGGCAGGGGACAGAGAGTGCATTTATATGAATAGCTTGACAGGTGAGAGGTGTGATTGTCTGACAGTGACAGGTGACAGGGGTAAAACCATTCTCTGTGGCTGAATTGACAGCTCTTTACACAGCACCTGTTGTGTTCTCACTGTGTGGGCAGCCTCATAAACGACTGCTGTACTGTCGTGGAATCTGGTGTAGTAGCACTAGAGAAGTAGCTCTCGTCCTGTTAACAGATTTAACTGCCTGTAAAAACACTTGGGGAACCTACAGTGGTCCATGAATGCTTCTGTGTGTTGTGTTAAACCCATTTACCATATAGTTCAGGTATTTCTTTTGCTTACATAACATATTTAGATCACACACCTTTTATTGATTTGAAAATGTGTACAGTTGTCCCTCACTATATCACAGTTCACCTTTCACGGCCTCTCTGTTTCGCAGATTTTATTTGTACAATTTTGCATGCTTTTTTTACAGAGTATGAATGTGCATTGTGATCCTGATTGGCTAAGGGACAGTAGACCATTGTGTTCTGCATCCTGATTGGCTAAGGGACTGCAGACCATTGTCCATCAGTCTCCTCTGTGCCATGTCTCCTGTACAGTACAGAATGTGTTCAGACAAATTTACATAAATTTACATAAACTTCAGTGTGACTCTGAAGTGCTGTATGTTTGGAAGTTTTCTCCCCCTACAAAATGCACAAGTCCATTTATGTTTAAGTGAGGAGACAATATGGTAATAAATATATATTTAAAAATGTAACAAAATGATTTCAGTGTCTCACTGATTCTACTTAATTAAATGCATTACCAAAGTGCAGCATTATGATTACCACATGATAAGGCTGGATTAGTTAAGGAAAATAGCTACCTCTTATGTCCACAGATGTACTTGGTTAATCGATTATGATGATTATTCTTGTGACAATATAATCATAATAACTAAAATAAAAAATAGAAGCAAAATTACCTCATTTTAATTAAAGCTACACTGTAAAGATGTAGAGATAGAGGTTTTTGGACTCACCTCTACATCCTGTATTTTTGTACTTTTCTTCTGCACTATACATGTTATAAAACTGTGGTATATATGTACCACAGGTACTACCCCACAAAACCAAGTCTTAAAAGTTAGAAAACCATGAATATCATGTGCACACTCAACCAGGTCATTCCATCTGTCATTTATCACTTACTATAAATACCCTTAAAATAAATGCACAATACGATTACACTGTTAATATCGGGATCTCGTTTGGACAGGATGGGGCTTGACGTGTGGTATGCGCTCAGACTATTTATGTTTTGTGTCTCCCTGTGCGAGACATCCTATCCTTCGAAATGTGAGCGTGTTTATTTCCGACACTGTTTATACTGAGCTGTGTGAATCTGCATCAAGCCCGGTCCTCCGTGGCCAGGCCCATTCAGCACATGCCTCCCCCTGGACACAGCTCGTAAACGGGTTAGCAGAAACAATTTGGCCCCCTGTGAGACTGGGGAGATGGGCAGTGTCTGGGAAGTGCTCCGGAGCAGGTGAATATGGGGACTCTGTACTAATTCTGCTGATGGATACAGGCTGAATTGAAGTTCCAGAGCCATGCGTAACTATAAGAAAACAATTTAATGTAGAGGGCCCCCACATTCACTACTAGGGGCCCCTACTCAAGTCAAATTCCAAGTCTTTTATAAGCAGAATTTTAAGATTTTTGCTTAATTTGAACATATTTAATTCATATTGGACTCAGCAGATAATGCTTACACACATTAAAGGTGCACTTTTCCATTGGGGAATCCTCCACCTGCTCAGCTCTGACCTGTAACTTGGCCTGGTGGGGTCACCTGCTGGTCTCCATGGGAATAGGTCAGTTTATTTCTGGAATATTTGAGGCAAATCTATAATGGTGACAGACTGTCCACCAGAAAAGTCAAATTTTTATTTTACCTGCAAGTCCCATTGAGATTTAGAATCTCTTTTACAAGAGAAATCTGGCCAAGGCATCAGCAAACACAATCAATACAACACAGAAAAATAACAAAATATGACATTATAAAAAACTATTTTTATCTCTCAAGAAAAACATACACATCACATCTCGGTCATCACACTTTTTACAGTTAAATTATTATTATTCCAAGATCCAAGATTTTTACAACTCTGTAAGGCGCTGAGGCACATAGTGGACCTTTTAAAACAGTTCAGATGTCATTTATCTATTTTAAAAATAAGTTGTTTAATATTTTTTATAGGCTGTTGTATATATCTAAGAATTTGTAGTACCTAAATAGTAGTTTAGCAAACAAGGGCTACAGTCCTCCAATATGCTAGAAACAGCCCTGTCAAGGCGTGTGATACAAAAGGCCAAATGTATGCTCCATGAATCATCTGCAGTGCTGCTCAGACACCTCCCCCATATCTGTGCAACTGTTAAGAACTGAGGCAATGGTTCATGTCAATGCAATGTTGTTTATGCAAATAACTCCATATTAAAGACACAGTAGCTTGTACTGGACTGTTTTAAAAAAGGTATTATGATCACAGCTGAACCTTGGTTCCCAGTGCCTTAACCTGTATACAGAGGACACAGACAAGTTTTTCATGTGAAAGCTCAGAACCTCACTGAGCTGCAGAGGCTGCACTAGCACTCATTCATGATTGGCTGCAGGTGCTGTGGTGACGATGTAGATCTGAGCGAGTCCTAGCATTGGCACTCCAAATGAGAGACTTGTTGGAGGCTAATTTTGCTTTCTGATCTTAATATTTTGAGAACAAAACACCATCCATCCATCCATCCATCCATCTTCTTCCGCTTTATCCGGGGCCGGGTCGCGGGGGCAGCAGTCTAAGCAGGGACTCCCAGACTTCCCTCACCCCGGACACGTCCTCCAGCTCCTCCGGTGGGACCCCAAGGCGTTCCCAGGCCAGCCGAGAGACATAGTCCCTCCAGCATGTCCTGGGTCTTCCCCGGGGCCTCCTCCCGGTGGGACATGCCCAGAACACCTCCCTAGGGAGGCGTCCAGGAGGCATCCTGAGCAGATGCCCGAGCCACCTCAGCTGGTTCCTCTCAACGTGTAGGAGCAGTGGCTCTACTCCGAGCTCCTCCCGTGTGACCGCGCTCCTCACCCTATCCCTAAGGGTGCGCCCGGCCACTCTGCGGAGGAAGCCCATTTCAGCCGCTTGTATCCGCGATCTTGTCCTTTCGGTCATGACCCAGAGCTCATGACCATAGGTGAGGGTAGGAACGTAGATTGACCAGTAAATCGAGAGCTTCGCCTTCCGGCTCAGCTCCTTCTTTACCACAACGGACCGATACAGCGACCGCATCACTGCAGACGCTGCACCGATCCGCCTGTCAATCTCCCGCTCCATCCTTCCCTCACTCGTGAACAAAACAAAACACCAATAACTAATAATTATGTCCAATGCTTTTGTAACTGAGAATGAATCAGCTTTACAGTTGTCACCATTAAGACCTATATTTGATTTGAGTGCTGATACTTTTGACATTGGGGAAAGCAAAGAAATGGAGAGATAAAGAGTGCAGGCCTGAGTCACTGTCCCTGGAGGAAGCTCTTGTTGATGTGAGTGAAACAGACATGAGTGGATTAGCCTCATGGAAAATACATGTGAATATACAAGATATTGTCAGTGTAAGGAAAGATGTAAGGGTCTGAGAGAGAACTGTCTGACTGTCTATTATGATGTTTGTTTGTTTTTTGTTTGTTTTTTTGCCAGTTACCGGTAATGCGAGTTTGTAACTTTTTTGGAGGGGGGAGCATACACAAATACCGTGACCAGGCTTGCCTTTCCATATATCTGTAACTTGTCGCCTGCTTGTCTCCTTGGTGATAGATTCATTTAAATTCATACTAAATTCAAGGCAATAACATCTATAAACAGACAAGAAGGAGTGAACCCTCCACCAGTAAATGTGCTGCTTCCACTCAGAAAGAAGAAGAAGAATAAATAATAACAATATATCCAGTATCAGTATCTGCTGATGTTGATATAGATTCTTAGATACAGATATTTGACAGATATTTTTTGTTGCTGCCCCATTCTCTGTGTGGCTTTTTTGAGCAGACTAATGAGTGAATCTGGATGAAGAAGAGTGTTATAAGTAATTATTTTATATCCCAGGTAAATATATTTTGCAATTATTTTTTTTTTTTACAAAAGTGAAGAGTTAATTTGAAATCTTCAACTTAAGATAAAACTGTGGGTCTTGCAGTAGATTTTAAAAACGTATGTTTTGGCAAATATCGGTTATCGATCACAGCAGCAAACCAAATATCAAATATCGGTACTGGCTAAAAATAAAATCATATCAGCCCACAGCTACTCTAAATGTAGTGTCTTCTTATTTATTTGTGCAAAATATTGCCTGAAGTGAAACACATTTTGGTCTTTTCTTTGTATTATAAATATGACAGCTGCCCTCTGCGCACCATTTGACTTGTTATAAATACAGGAATTATGGTATGTTTTTAAAGTCAGATAATGTTTTGAAATTCTGCATATGGCATAGTAACTAAGATTCTTGTAGAAAGAGGATATGTAAAGTAGTTGGTCTGTCTCTGTTCTCTGTGGCCTTCTCAGAGCTAAATACAGTGTAGCCTAAAGTCAGGAGCTCAGGTCAAAGGTCATAGCTGTTGAAATGTTTTAAGGTTCAACACGAGGTTTTACTGCCATTGCTATAACTGTTAAATACTTCACATACATTCTGTGTAGGTCATCCTATGTACACTTTTGGTACATTTTGTCTACAGTCCCTGACAAAAGTCTTGTCACTTATCCATTTTGTAGAAACAAAAGCTTATAACCTGACTTTAAATTAATCGATTGGTCTTAGAAATGTCTCATATGAAAGCTAAAACCCTCCCAAATTATGCTCAATATACTAAAATAAATTTGCTTCACTGAAGAAAGATTGATCATTTAATGAACACAGAAAGGTCAGATTTTGGCAAGACAAAAGTTTTGTCGCCTACAGAAAATTGAACAAATAATTTACTTCAAATACAAAAATATGTTGCATAACGTCAGTGAATTAAGTAGAGGTGCTGTGAAATCCATATTTAATATCTTATATGACTTCCATGAGCTTGAAGGACTGCATCCATGCGGTTCGACAATGATTCATACAATTTGTTGATGAAGTCATCAGGAATAGCAAAGAAAGCAGTCTTACATGCCTCCCAGAGTTCATCAAGATTCTTTGGTTTTGCCTTCCATGCTTCCTCTTTCATTCTACCCCAGACATGCTCAATGATGTTCATGTCTGGTGACTGGGCTGGCCAGTCCAGGAGCACCTTGATCTTCTTCGCCTTGAGGAACTTTGATGTAGAGATAGAAGTATGCGATGGAGCACCATCCTGCTTCAAAATTTGACGACTTTTACGGTTGGGAACGTAAGAGGTAGCTAATACTTCTTGATATCAGAATCAGAATCAGAAATCAGAATCACTTTTATTGATCCCCGAAGGGAAATTCTCTTAGTTACAAGATGCCACAACCACGGGATAGAATTTAAGAATAAGAATAAAAAGTCATTTAAATAATAAAATTTGTGCAATAAGAATAAAGTGTCATGCAATAAGAATAAAGTGTCAGTGTTAAACAAAATAAATAAATAGATCATCTCACAAAATCACACACTATTTACATCTATGTACAAAGTGGAATATTGGAGTATTGAAGTGTTTGGTTACAGAACGGAGTTTAACAGTTTGATGGCGACAGGCAGGAAAGATTTCCTGTGTCTCTCAGTGGAGCAGCGTGGCAGTAACAGTCTGTGGCTGAACGAGCTCTTCAGATTGGCCAGCACCTCGTGGAGGGGGTGGAGGGGAGAGTCCAGAATAGTCCTGACTTTGGTCAACATCCTCCTGTCCGACACAACAGTCAGAGAGTCCAGCTCCTCCCCCACAACATGACCAGCCTTCCTGATGATCTTATTGAGTCTATTAGTGTCCCTCACGCGCAGACTGCTGCCCCAGCAGACCACAGCGTACATGATGGCACTGGCCACCATAGACTCATAGAACATCCTGAGCATCGTCCTGCAGATGTCAAAGGACCTCAGCCTCCTCAGGAAATAGAGGCGGCTCTGGCCCTTCTTATAGACTGCGTCCACGTTTCTGCTCCAGTCCAGTTTATTGTCCAAGTACACTCCCAAGTACTTGTACTCCTCCACCACGTCCACACTGACCCCATGGATGGAGATGGGAGTCACAGCCGCTTTGGTCCTCCTCAGGTCCACCACCAGTTCTTTTTTCTTGGTCACGTTGAGTTGAAGGTAGTTCTTCTCACTCCACGTGACAAAGTTGTCCACAACAGTCCTATACTCCCTCTCGTCACCACCGCTGATGCATCCCACCACTGCAGAGTCATCAGAAAACTTCTGAAGGTGGCAAGTCTCACTGCAGTAGCTGAAGTCCGTGGTGTAGAGAGTGAAGAGGAAGGGAGAGAGGACTGTCCCTTGTGGAGCCCCGGTGTTGCTGACCACTCTGTCTGACACACAGCCCTGTAAGCGTACATACTGTGGTCTTCCAGTGAGATAGTCCACAATCCAGGACACCAGGGAGTCCTCCACCTGCAACACCGCCAGCTTCTCAGCCAGCAGAGCCGGCCTGATGGTGTCAAAGGCACTGGAGAAGTCAAAAAACATGACCCTCACAGTGGCAGCCGGTGTGTCCAGGTGGGGGTAGACTCTGTGGAGTAGGGTCAACATGGCGTCATCTACTCCGAGATGGGGCTGGTAGGCGAACTGGAGGGGGTCCTGCAGATATTGGACCCTGGGCCTCAGCTGCTCCAAGACGAGTCGTTCCAGAGTCTTCATGATGTGGGAGGTCAGTGCCACAGGCCTATAGTCCTTGGGGTCGCTGGGGTGCGGCGTCTTCGGGACAGGGACGAGGCACGATGTCTTCCACAGCAGGGGGACTCTCTGAAGACTCAGGCTCAGGTTGAAGATCAGGTGCAGGACACCACTTAGCTGAGGGGCACAGTTCTTTAAGACCCTGGGACTCACTCCATCAGGCCCTGGAGCTTTGCCAGCCCTGAGTCTCAGCAGCTGTCTCTTCACCTGCTCTTCAGTGACAGTCAGTGTGGAGGTGTCAGGAGGGGGAGGGGTGGAGCTGTCGGAGGTGTGAGCAGAGTCTTCCCCTGGAGATGGACGGGGGAGGGGGGTGGGGGAGGCTACTGGCTGGAGATGGTAATTGCCTGCCAGTTCAAAGCGATTAAAGAAGATGTTGAACTCATTGGCTAAGTTCACATCCCCCTCAACGCCTCTCCCTCTGGTCGGCTTGTGTCCTGTGATGGCTCTCATGCCGCTCCAGACTTCCCTGATGTTATTCTGTCGGAGTCTCCCCTCCAGCTTCCTCCCATGTCTCTGTTTGGCCTTCCTCAGCTTCACCTTCAGTTCCTTCTGAGCAGACCGGGCCTCCTCCTTGTCGCCAGCTCTGTAGGCCCTCCTCTTCCTGATTAGTATGGTTTTAATGTCCTTGGTTATCCACGGCTTGTTGTTTGGATAACATTTCACAGTTCTTGCTGGGACTATTGAGTCCTCACAGAAGTTGATGTAGCTGGTGATGCAGTCGTTCAGCCCGTCCAGGTCTTCTCCATGTGGCTCCGTTAGTACAGCCCAATCAGTCTCCTCAAAACAGCACTGTAGCATCTCCATGCCCTCATCCGTCCATCTCCTCACAGTCCTTGTTGTTGGGGGGAGGCGCTTCACCAGAGGGAGGTAAGCTGCTTTGAGGTGAACCAGAATGTGATCAGACCCCCCCAATGGGGGCAGTGGTGTGGCCAGGTATGCATTCCTGACATTAGCATAACAAAGGTCTAATGTCCTTTCCTCCCTGGTGGGACAGTTCACAAACTGGTGAAAATGGGAGAGAGTCTTGTCCAAACTAACATGGTTGAAGTCCCCAGAAATCACAATGAGAGCAGTAGGGTGAACCGTCTGTATCCGGGCCACAACTGCGTGAATGGCGTCACAGGCGCTGCGAGGGTTGGCTGAGGGGGGTGTGTAGACTCCAACAAAAACAACATGAGAGAACTCTCTCGGCAAATAATAGGGACGTAGTCCAACAGTGCATAGTTCCACATCAGGGCTGCAGATCCGTTCCTTTACGGTGATGTGGTTAGGACTGCACCAGCGGTGGTTGACGAGTAGAGCGAGGCCTCCCCCGCGGCTCTTACCGGTGCTGGCGCGGTCTCTGTCTGCCCTGACTGTAGAGAAGCCCGCGATGGTCACGTTGTCATCTGGGACGTCTTCATGCAGCCATGTCTCCGTAAAACACATCAGGCTGCACTCTCGATATTCCCTCTGACTCTGGGCTAGCGCTGTGAGTTCGTCCATCTTATTTGCGAGTGACCTCACGTTACCCATCACGATGGAGGGGAGACTCGGCTTGTACTTCTGTCTCTGTTGTTTTGCTGCAATCCTCCTCCGTCGTAGCTTTTTACTCCCTCTGCAGCCCCTGTGCGCTCGTCTTCTGCAGAACTCGGGGATAGCATGCCGGCTCTCGGTGTTTACAGCTGCTCCATTGTTTAGGCTGATCAGCTGATCTCGTGTGTACTGGAGACGCATGGCGACTTTTAAAGTTCCAGCAACTTGTAAAGGAGCTATCAAAAGTCGCCAAAACCCACCAATATGTGTTCAATATGGTTACCAATCAAGTGTCCAAAAGTGGGTAACAAGTAAAAACGTAAAACAATAGAAAGTAAGAAAAAAGCAAAGAAGTGGTCGGAGCGATCGTAACAGGCAGCACACGGCTCGCGCATGCGCACTCCGTGTGCTGCATATTTTAGGCTATTGATATTGCCTTCCACCCTGCAAATGTCTCGCACACCCCCATACTGGATGTAACCCCAGACCATGATTTTTCCACCACCAAACTTAACTGTTTTCTGGGTGAATCTTGGATCCATGCGGGCTCCAGTCGGTCTCCTGCAATATTTGCGGTGGCTGTGATGTAATTCAACTGAGGATTCATCTGAGAAATCCACCTTCTGCCACTTTTCCAGTGTCCATCCTTTTAGCAGGCTGTGGGCCTTGGCAAATGCCACACGTTTTTTTAATTGCCGTTTGTTTAGTGCTGGTTTCTGTGCACTGATTTGACCATGGAGGCCATTTCGAGACAGAATTTTACAAACTGTTCTGGTTGACACAGGGACTTGAGGTGACCAGGCCTGGTGGAGCTCTGCTGCAGTGGAAAAGGGGCTGGCCTTGGATTTTCGAATCAACAAACGGTCCTCCCGAGCAGTTATCTTGCGGGGTCTGCCAGACCTGGGCTTGTCAAAAACATCTGCAGTCTTTTCAGATCTTTTTCTTATTCTTTGTACTTGACGCTGAGACACATTGAAGGTGTCAGCCACCTCAGCAGTGGATCTGGTCTTCAGCCTCTTGGTAATTAATGCTTTGGTCTCAGGGTGGATCTTAGGCATGTTGTCAGAGGTCAAGTTGCAGTTGATGTGAAGGTCTGGTGTGCTGGGGTTCTTTTTATACACACCCACTAACTGATTGGTGGTATACCTGGTGGTATGCAGCATCAGTGTAGGTGCCAATGTTTTTGAATCTACATCAGCCAATGGCTGTCGATATTTTGAGGTTGATATAAATGAACTCGGGATTGTGTTGTCATCACATCTCATTGAATTTTCAGTTGGACAAATGTAGATTTTAAAATACTAAATACTACATCTAAAATATTGGCCTATGCTGAAACTTTAAGGCTGATATGTTAAAAAGTGTGAGTTTAGTTTTGGTGATACTCCGTAAGCCAATGCCAATTTTATTAGATGGTTCACTGGGTGAAAAGCAAGCCACTGATTTCTAGTCTCAGTTAGGCTTTTTCAGTTGGCTCTGTGCTCAACGGTAGCAGCTAGTTCCAAAGAGAAGGACAGTCAGCCTGACCATTTCCGGTATAACGTCATGTCTATGAGGTTTAAGTCGAGTCGTGTTAAAATCAATAAATCCTGACAAATCAGGCAGTGGACAGACAGCAGTGGGTGGATGTTACTGACAATATGTTAAACACTTTACAAAGGTGAGGAAAACTTCACTGAAGAACACTTCTGCTTTTATAAAGGTACTTTTGTGTATGTAACTTATATTAAAACATTAAATGGAACATTAAATTTGTTGTAAGGATGACCCAATTATTTGTAGGTGTAGATTATTTCAGTCAGTGGTGTTAGGCTCCAAAACTGGCATTAGCATTACCCTGACACACAAAGATATACATTTGTAAACAGAGACTTGGGAAAAACCTCATAGACATGACATTACACCGGAAATGGTTGAGCCGACTGTCCCTCTGATCGGAACTAGTCAGCTACTATTGTGGAGATAGCCGATTGTAGGGCTCTAGGAAAATGATTCTGAATTTACTGTTTTAATAAATGTTAATTAATGTATTGAGTTTGTATGTATTTATATGTGCTTGTTTTGCAGAAGCCAGACTGTGTGGAGGGCTCGATCCAGGCTCTCCTCTCAGACCTGTACCCCCCATTTGAGTCCACTGCTCCCACTCTGCTGAGCCAGCTCTTCACCCTCATCCAGGGTCGTTACTGCGGTGACGCCCTCCGCTGCCTCCTCCACTTCCTGGTCCCTGCCAAGCACATCCTCGACTCTGTGCAGCAGGCCGCTTGTGTGAGTGCATTCACCTGTCCATCCATCTACATCTATACGATCACCTGTCCTTAAAGCTGCATGACACAGAATATATTTACATTTAGTTTGCTTTAGATTGTTGACACTGATTTGGATGCCACCTGAAAGCTCCCTACCTTTAAAATATAAAATAATAAATAAAAACATGGCCTTTAGCACAGTGGGCCATTTGATGATATTCTCAATAAGACAATTTATTAAAAACCTTTTCTCTTTCCCTTTACAGTCTCAGTACCCAGAGCGTCTGTTCCTTCACGAGGGCTGGCCGCTGTGCTTAAGAGACCGGGTCGTCATCCACCTCTCCCCCATAGACCCCCTGCACCTTTGTCCCGGAGACTTCTACCTCCAAGTGACGCCCTTCTGTGACCAATCAGCTCGCATCCTGGTCTGCAGTCGGCTGGAGGAGGCAGGGCTTGGACAGGAAGACATTCTAATTGAGGAAACGCCCATCCCAGAGACTTCCTACCCTTGCATATTCACAGTTGATTGGTTGACAGAGTTGAACCAGGATCGCAATGGAACACCTCTAAGTCACTGTTTACTTACCAACGAGCAGGGTGTGGTGAGACTACCATGGGAAAGGGTAGCCGTACCTGAATTTTTGAACAATTCCCAAGATCGGAATATTATGGCCGCTGCGCCTTCCTCATACCCACCTATACCTCCTCCGCTACCTAATTACCCTGAAACGAGCTCCTCATCCAAGCAATTCTCAATTTCACAATCAGCACAACAACCAGTAGCAAGCCCAAACTATTCTGTGCAGACAAGGATATTGCCGGCGAAACACGGGATAGCAGTTTCTTTGCGTTTGGTGGATACTAGCAAAGCATCTTTAGCAGCAAATCAAGTTAGCAAAGAGAGCGAACAAGAAGCTAAACCGGTTGTGTGGGTATCTCCGAGCACACGGGACAACCAGGAAAAAGAAGGAAAAACAAAAAATAATATTAGCGCAGAGTCGGATATTGTTATCAATAGCAAAGAAACCGTTGACCAAATTTCCACTACAGAAGGCGAGTACATTGACATAACGCAAGCAACCATGCTGTTTGGAAAAGTTCACTTGTCGACTGAGCAAGAAGAGAAAAAACTATTTAGCAACATGCAGAAATTACCGATAACGCAACCACAACCAATGGATTCGTACATGCAAACGGAAAGACAGCAGCTAACAACATTCACCTCAGCCAAGTTACCTCCAAGACCTCACATCCTTAGCCCGCCAGCGCTAAACATGACACTAGCTAACCCGGTAGCATCTCCAAATTTAAACCACCGTTCCAGTTTGGAGTCGTTGGATATGTCACCATGTTTCCGTGCCATTCAATTCCCAGAAAAAGCCGTGCACGGCCATGTATGCAGCGTAAAATATCGGCAAAGTGTCCAAAGCTCAAGAGTTGAGGTGTAAATATCGTGATCTTTTCCTTACCAAGCTGCTATCCAAATCCACTGAATTCTGTAAAAGATAAATCAAAAATGGCTATGTGCACTGTTGTCGAGGAAGAGAGCGACTTGCAGCAAAATATTAGCAACTCGGCGCAAGATGAAACGGGAAATCCGTGGGGAAATTTTCACATGGGGTGGATGCAAGCACAATCTGACGCTATTTGCAAAGAATCAGGTGAGACAAATGCTTTTAGCTATTGGAAACCAGGTGATGCCGCCCACTGTGTGGAATACAGAGGTAGTGACGTGCTAAAGCAAGAGACGACAACTGAACAAACCCCTGTAGCTTTAAGGCAATCAAGGACTAACGTAAATGGATTACCGCCGAGAATACCAAGCATTGGATTTTGTAACGCTCCGATGCAAGCAAACTTTGGCTATTGTTCAAATGAAAATCAAGGAATGAGTTATGTTGAGCAGAACAGGGATAATTATTTTAGAAATTTTAGTTTTTACAGCCCCCAGAGCAGGAGGGGGTCAGTGCGGTCGGATGGTAGAAGCTCGTCCCTGTCCACGGCAGTAGTGGACACGTCGGAGAAGTGTGACGTGGTGATCGTGGATGGGCAGAAGATTAGGAGGAAGGAGAACAGAGAGCCCAGTTCAGATGTTCCTCAGCTCCACGTGGTCAAATGTAAAAACACCACTGCATTTGGACTGGTGTCACCCAAGATTATCCGCAGGAAGTTAACCGTGCCAGGTACAGGTAAGCCTTTCACAAGAACAATGTTTCATTTAATTATTTGTGATAGATCTAGGCACAATTGCTTTAATCAAACTAAAAGCTAAATTATTTCTTCTTAAATGTACAGTACATAACTTTCTGGAGGTAGTTACATGCATGATTCCATGGAAATAGAAGTTAATTAAAAAAAAGTGAATACAGTGGTTCCTTGTTTATCGCCGGGGTTATGTTGTAAAAATAACCCCCAATAAGCGAAATCCGCAAAGTAGCCAGCTTTATTTTTTACAGTTATTCTATATGTTTTGCTGCTGTAAAACCCCTCACCACACACTTTATACACTTTTCTCACACAGGAATCAACATTTTCTCACATTTCTCAAGTTCATACCTTCGTAGGCGCCTTTGCCAGTGCAGAACGTTTCATCGACATTGTGGGTTTTGTCGGGGAGAAAACTTGCAAACATACAGCACTTCAGTGTCACACTGTGATCCAACATTTATGTAAATTTGTCTGAACACATTCTGTACTGTACAGGAGACATGGCACGGAGGAGACTGATGGACAATTGTCTACAGTCCCGCAGCCAATCAGGACACAGAACACAATGCGCGATCATATGCTGTAAAAAAAACATGTAAAATTGCACAAAAAAATCTGTGGAACATGCAAAAGATGAACCAGGTTATACTGAGGGTCTGTACTATTGGAACATTCTCCAAGGAGATAGATACATATTATGCCATACTGTGGAATATTATAACCAAAGGAGTAAGGATGCATGTTTTCCAATGTTATCTCAGTGCCATAAACACAACCAAACTGAAAAGTCATGCTTTCATTTTAGTATATTTTTGGCTAAAAGTTTTCTTTTTGAGCAAAACTTGTATTGCCCCAGTATATATTATTTTGACATTTTGTTTAAGCAGCTCTTGAAGGCAAAATATGTCTGCTGCGTGCATCTAAAGCATTTAATCGTCCAAGAATGAGGAAAACATTTTAATTATTTCTGTTCATGTTTTTAAGGCAATAAAAATCAGATACAGTGTTTGTAATAATTTGTTTGAAAGTCAAAGGACAAGGTTCATTCTCTCACACAATTCAATAAAGACCTCTATAATTACTTTTAGTAAAATATTTCCAATTAAACAAACATTGGGGACTAAATTATATCGGTGTTCACCTGTTTGGTCCCAATTCCGATCACTGCTTATTGCTGTTGTGTCCTTGGGACACTTCTCACATTTTGCCTGCATATGTGGTGTGAGAATTGACCGTGTTTATTAGGCCTGTCATGATAACATATTTTGAAGTTTGGTATATCGCTGAAGTATATCGCCCAAGGCAAATTTAAGTCACAAAAAATATTCTAAATCTACAATGTCATAAAAAAAAAAAAATCATGAGCTGCAATAAATAAATAACAGAATGGAACTTGGTTTGATTTGTAAGTTATAGAAGTGATTAATTAGGAGTGATAATTTATGGCTTAAATCTGTATAGCCATGTTGAACATTAAGTTGATGTAGTACTTGACAGTTGGACCTCCTCCTTGCCTGGCTCTCCTCCTCCTCGCCCGGCTCTCCTCCTCCTCGTCTGGTCTCCTGGCCGATTTCTTATGTTGTCTGATTTTTCCTGTTGTGTCTGATTTTTCCTGTTGTGTCTGATTTTTCTTGTTGTGTCTGATTCTTCCTGTTGTTTTGTTTTTTTTGTCTTGGCGGCACGGTGACTGAGTGCCATCACTCATGTCTCACAGCAAGAAGGTTGGTTCGATCCCCGGGTCACCAGGCCTTTCTGTGTGGAGTTTTTCATGTTTCTCCCCGTGTCTGGATGGGTTTCCTCCGGGTACTCCGGTTTCCCCCCATCAACCAAAACATGAACGCCCTTCGAGACAACTGTTGTTGTGATTTTGGGCGTTACAAAAATAAATGAATTGAATTGAATTGAATTATCATGACAGACCTAGTGGTTACAAAATGTATTTTATAGATGTGTTGATTTGGGTTCATAATTTGTCATAAACAGGTTCCCTTGCTGTGGAATCTGCCCAGTCAGGACCTAGCAGCAGTTTTCATACAGAGGTCCAGTCCAAACCTCCTCCAGCCCTGGTGCAGCAGAGCTCACCCCTGCTGACCGCTCGACCCAGACCTGACCACCTCCCACTGGGGTCAACTGACACCAGAACCCCCCTGCTCCAGGGAGTCATCGCTCTCACAGGTCTGGGAAGAACCGTACCATCAAATATTCTTTGGTTTAAACAGTTTTGGAAAAACTCTTGGATTATACTTCCAAATTACTGATAGTAAAATTTCAACAACATTTTTCATACTAAGGAAAAGGGTTGATATCTGATACCAATTTATATACCATACTGAGATTTTTTTTAATAATAGAAAGTAGTTTGAAGCACAAAATATTTGTAGTCTCTTATATAATTCTACAGAAATAAGAGTTGTTTTCACTATCAATTCTTGTCCAAATCATTATATAGCTTTGACAACCAGGAAGATGGACTAAAACCTGTTTAGGGCCTTTAAGATGTTTCTGTATTACTTATTATACTTATGAGTTATTTTTTGTTTTGTCAAAGTTCATTGAGTGATGATTTCAGGAGGTAGAGACAAAAGTGGCAGAGGCATCGTTGAACTGTACGGAGATCACCCAGGCTGGAGAGGAGCAGTGACCAGTCAGGAGCTCTTCAAAGTACTGCTCTACTTCTACTCCATCACCAGGTAAGCACCACTTTGTCATTTTGCACACAGTAATTATCATAAATTTCAGACTATAAGCCATAACTTTTTTCCCACGCTTTGAACCCCAGTGCTTATACAAGCAGCTAATTTATGGATTTTTACTGGCTAAAGGCCACCAGTTTATGCACTGAAGAATACACTAGTTTTGATTTTGAACTGTCATTTTGTGCATCATGCATACATCCTCATCGTGGAAAACACACAAAGAAATGCAAATGATGCAGCTTTTTGATGGCCCAAGTTATTGCTGTTTTATTTTCTAAACATGCCAGTATGTTCATCCCGTATCGATGGCGTGTTGGTGCCGTATTGTTGATTATCAGGCATAGTTCAAAAATTAAAAAAAAAAAAAAAAAAAAAACTTCCGTGTACTGTCTTTCTGTGTAAATATCTCATGTTACAACATGAAAACCTGCGGCTTATATTCAAGTGTGGCTTATAAATGTACAAAATTAATTTTCTTTTAAAATTTTGCTTTATATTCAGGTGCACTTAATAGTCCAAAATTTACAGTAATTACATTCAAAAGTACTGAAGTAGTCTGGTTCTTAAATTACAGACTAATCTGACCAAGACTGATCTTGGTCTGCATCACACTCACTAGAAAAATTATCTTTAAAGCCACAGTATGTACCTTTTTAACCAAAATTAGATTAAAATAAAAGCATATTTTTTTTTGCGTTTTGGTTGTGTTTATTGCACTCACAAAGTTAAAAATAAACATCTGTCCTTACTGTGAACTGGCTTGCATCCTCACAAACCTGACTCTTTTTTGGCCTGGACGAGGGCCTAGTCCTGCTTGTTTTCATGGAAATCTTCCTTTGGCTATAACAGTAGTATGACATAAAATGTATCTCCTTGAAGAATCTTCCGAAGTATAGTTTTAACTGTGCAAGTTTAAGCTATTTAAAAATTGTAGTTTTACATTTTTTTTCATATTTATTTTTCTATCAGGAGAGAAATTCGAGAAGTTGGTCTGACAGTCATTTTTGATGCGAGGAAATCCAGTCCTCAACCGCAGCTGTACAAAGCCCTGATGTCTCTGGAGGTGAGGGATGAAAACTGAATAATAGTCATGGTTTATCCCAAACACTGGGGCTCAGTACATCTCATAACATCCCATAACAATGCAGGCGTTGCATAAGAAATGTGTATGATCCCTCACAGGAGCTGTGTCCCCGCTCTGTGCACAGTCTGCTGCTGCTCATCGACAAAGACAACAAACAGAGACCAGAGAGGTGTCCAGGCATCCAGGTTAGAACGGACGATTACATAAAGGTTTAAAGGTTTAAAGGTGTACTGTGTAACTTTTCTGGTGGATGGGTTGTTGTCTACTTGTCTCTAGCTTTTGATATATATATATATATATATATATATATATATATATATATATATATATATATATATATATATATATATATATATATATATATATATATATATACATACATACATACATACATACATACATACATACATACATACATACATATATGTCTACTGCGCTACTGAGACAAGTAGGTGAAAAATTTACATACATCTTTAAAGGGGACATATTGCATTTATTGGACCAATGTTAAATTATATACTCAAATGTCTCCTTGTCAAAAATATACCTGGAAATGTTTTATATATCTTTAATTGATACAGTTTGGGGAGGCTGTCACTGATGGTTGGTTTCAACTCTGCTGAAACCCAAAGGTGCTCCTCCATACATCTTCACCTTCGTTTTAGAGCCTAATTATCATCTATTTGTTAATGTCATGATAATCAATTACCATGCCGCTTTTAATTTTAAAAGGCTTCAATGTCCACTCTCAACAAGTAACAAAATGTGAACTGCTAACATTACTTAAAAAGCAAGAACAATTCTGGATAGACCCTTAAAGTTACGGCTGTTCTATTATTCAAATATTAACCAAGATTAACCATGTAGAGGTCTACAGCCAATCCTCTCTCAGTAAAAGAAGACTTTGGAGGAAGATATTTGACTGTTTATGTTACATGGCAATTATTAAATCTTGTTTATGGTCAGGAAATTCACATTCACATCATTTTCTTTTTGTTATATTGCCTATCCCATTATTGTCAATAATTTCAAACTAAAATAAAAGTGTATTTTACAGACTGAAATCCTGACGATGAAGAATCTGTTGAAGCTGGTGGAGGGGGGACAGCTGAGCCTGCTCCTGAACGGGACTCTGCCTCCGGGCCGCTGTGACTGGAGCGCTCTGCAGCAGGTTTGGGACATACAGTGGTATTATACGTGATCATTCTAAAGCCCATCTAACCTGTGTGTGTGTGTGTGTGTGTGGGGGGGGGTGTGGGTGTGGGGGTGTGTGGGGGTGTGTGCGTGCGTGTGGGGGTGTGTGTGTGGGGGTGTGTGTGTGGGGGTGTGTGTGTGGGGGTGTGTGAGCAGAAGCTGTTCCCGTTTGTGTGTGACCTCCACGAGGCTCTGGACCTGCTTCTCAGAGCCATCAGCAAATTGCAGGAGCCCAAAAGAACTGACTCTGTACAGGTAGGTCCAGCATCAGATGTGTTTTGATTTTGATCACATGTTTTTGAATACACGTGTAGATTATATAAATACATTTCAACCTGGAGAGACTCAGACGACTTGATTGTGATCAATTGGTCAATCTCAGAGGAAGTGCTGCTGTCAGTCCCAAAGCCCTGTCTGTTAATGTCAAGTTTATGGTCTGGCGTATAAGTAACACTGGATAAACATTGGAGTACAGTATGGAGTACGTTTGTTTTTTTTTGCCTTCACAATGGCAGATATCTGTGTTTACAGAGCTAATGGAGATCAAAATACATACAATTCCCTGTGATTTTAGATGCAGCAGTGAGACTGCTCCACTATTGCCCCGTTCAAGTGCTCAACAAAAGGCTCAACAAAAGGCTTGGCCCTAAGTGTGAGCTGACATCAGGGCCGTAAAAAGCACATGAGATTTTTGTTACCCTATAACCATTTACAGCCTATTTTTGCTCAGTGTTATTTAAGTTTAGATCATGTTCTTATGTTTACCGTCCCAGAGTGTCCAGCAGTGCATGGTGGACCAGCAAACTCTGATGAGGGATGTGCTCGAGGACAGCCGATTGGTTAGTCTGCAGCGAGAGGGCGGGGCCATGCTAGCGCGACTAAGGAAGGAGAGCGAGCTGAGATACCCGCAGTGTGACGAGCTCAGGTAAACAGGGACGCCAGGCTAACAATCTGTGTTTATCTATGGGCTGACATTACCACTAAATATGCACTGGAGTTAGCACTGCACAACAACAAATTACACACAAGGACATGTTAGCTAAAGCAGAGCTAAGTAAACATGTTGTTCTTCTAATAACTGCATTGAGGCTGAATAAATATAGAACAAATGTGCAACTGTACATTTGAAACATATCTAGGAGCATAAACATGTGTGAGAAGACTGGAAAATGAAGAGGTCAACTAATACAAGAATCCCATGCATTTAAGAACACATTTGTAGACATCTAAACTACAGAGCTAGAAGGTTTTAGACCCCATGGAATATGGCCCCATGGAGACACAATGACATTTAGTTTTTTGTGTTTAAACATGACAGAGCTTTCTATGAGTTCATATATTCATTCATTATGGCAGATCTAAAATTATACTTTTTATTCACAACATTAACTTAAAGTACAAAGTGTGAAGTGTGTTTTTACAGGGTATTTTTTCCATATTTGCAGGAATACAGAAGCCTGTGTGGAGTAGATATAGTACATATTTTGACAGTGTATTTATGCTTTGTACAGTGATGTGGTGGCCTCAGTGAGCAGTCTGTATAGTAGATATAGTTACGGCTGGGTGATATGGGAAAGAATGAATCATGTTTAATGTGTGCATTGACAATAAAATAATGAGATTTTCCCAACAAGTGACACTGAGAAATATTTGCAAATAATCATCCCAAATTGTTCAGGAAGAGGAAAATTTTCGGCGTGAAAGGCAGTTTCAAGAAAGGTCCTAAAGGTGAATACAAGTTTGTGCTTTAAGGAGAAAATCTGTATGTTTTTTGATCAGCACAATCTACGTCGACATTTTGACACCAAACACGGAGCTATGTATGAAAAAGTTAGCCTTCAACAAAAGCAACAAAATCAACAAAATGCCCAATAATTAAAAGGCTAAAAAAGTCTGTTTTTGAAGCAATACTGAAGGTGTGCTCTGACCAGATACATACTTTTAAAAATATTATGTGTCTGTGTTACACGGAGTTACACAGACATGTAATATTTGCAACTTGAATAAGTAATAAATACAGAAACAGTTATTTAACAAGTTTAAAAGTTGTTATATTTATTTTACATGGCATTTGTTCACATTTAGTGACATTTATCCTGCCGCACAGTTACATCTGGCCCTTGATGGCAGCCGTTTTGCTGATGTGGCCCTCGGTGAAAATGAGTTTGACATCCCTGGTATATGGCATTCCAGGATTTGTTATCATGACAGGCCTATGTGTACAGTGATGCAGTGGATTCAGTGGGCCGCCTGTATAGAGCAGGGACAGTACATATTTTTAGATTGTATTTTGTTTATACAGTGATGCGGTGGATTCGGTGGGGAGCCTGTATAACCAGCTGGAGGAGCAGGTCCATGTTCTGGTGCAGAGGTCCAACTTGTCCCTGGACCATCTACAGTACCTGCTGCAGCTGCGGGACATGCAGGGACACCTCAGTCAGGTAAATGTCTCATTACAGTAACACAGCAACTACATAAAAACATGTGCATGTCTTTTAATATGTCTACTTTTTGATGTTCAGGTTTTTTTTTTAACTCTATGTGAAAACATACATTATATTGTTTTTGTTGGGTTTTTACCGTGATATTAAATTATAGCCTGTAGATTATTATTTAACAGTTTGTTCATTGTAAACACCTTAATAATAGAAACTCTACCACTGACATATTTTTTTTCTTTTTCCTTCAAACATCATATATACATACAACTTTGGGTAAACTAATGATGAGTTAACATTGCTATAACATGATTAAAAGCTCATACACTTACATAACATGTCCCCTTTAACAAAAAGACATTTTTATCATTTTGAATAATCTTGAAATGAAAAGTAAAATCAAATTTAAGATTCTAAAATGAGAGATAAAATAAAACCTCTGCTGGTGTTGTGTATGTGATTGTGCGTCCAAGATTCAGCAGTGGTTTGATGAGGAGGGAGAGCGCCACCTGCTGGAGGTCCAGTCTGTGGATGACTCTGGGGAGCACATGGAGCAGATACTCAACAGCTTCACTGGATTTCTCATAGAGGCTAATGTAAGGCATAGAGTTTGAATCTATTGTTAGGTCTACCTACACTACAAAAACTATAAGTACATGACCTACAGGAATTCAGGATAATTACTGAAACTGTTTTCAGATTTGTTTGAAAACACACACACACACACACACACACCCCCACACACACACACACACACACACACACACACACACACACACACACACACACACACACATATATATATATATATATATATATATATATATATATATATATAACTATGTTACATGTTACATTAGAGATTATGTTTTGATCCTCAGTCTAGGTTCATCATTATTTAGAGCTACCTTATTGGTGGTTAAATCTCATTATAGACTTGGTTTATTCAAATTCTAGACCTTGTTTAGTCCTAATTAGGAAAACTTGAAAAACTATTATCTTTTGTGTTACTTGGTGGGGAAAGTTCGAGAACCACTGATTATTGGAGTAAAACATGTGAAAATCTGAAAATAAAGTCCAATCCTAGATAAATATTTGGTATTGAGCATCAAGTTTGTTCCTTAATATCGAAATCGAGTTCAAAATTTTAGCATCGCGACAACAAGTCATTTGATTTTTTGTGTTTTTTATGTATTTATTTTTTTGTCTGCCCTCCCTGCCCCCTCACAGGACAGGAGACACCACGCCATGTCCCTGGTCTCTGAGGCGGAGCAGTTTCAACAGAGTGGGACATCCTACCCCCAGACAGAGGCCTTCAGGGGGTTTGTAGAGCGCTTTAAGTCGGGCCTGGAGGACTTCCTGTGCAGAGCAGAGGCCTGTGGGAGAGAGCTGCAGAGCCTGGTGCACGTCTGTGACTTCTGTGAGCAGGTACCACAAGACACTTTCTGCTGTTATGGTAAACCATGTAAACTGCTGTAGCTAACATGGTAACAGTCATCAAGGGAGTATAGAAATACTTCTGTGATTGATTTCTGTAAATTTATTGTTGGTGTTAAATATTTGTGTTTCTGCATCCAGTTACACTATAAAATGAAATATACAGATATGTTAATTGACTAAAATAGGATAATTTAATGAAATAATATGGCTCTTTCTCAGTGGCCAAACCTCAGCTTTGTATCAGCTCAAAAAAAAAAAAATCCATATTGGCCCATCCCTGAATGAAGATATCTCCTCTCTTCCACAGGCCACAGCCCTTGCCAGTGAATGCATGGACTACTTGGAACACAGTCATTCCAGGACCCCCACCAATCTGGACCAAACCCAGGACCAACCACCAGTCCCGGACGACGTCACTTCGTCCTCTGGAAACTTCCCCCCACCTCCTCCCCCGGCAGACCCCGAGCTCTGCACCCTGCACGGCCTCCTGGACAGGCTGGACCAGTTCAGCTCCGAGCGCTTCCATGAGGTGAAGCTCCAGGCTGGGACTCTGCGGGCGTCCCGGGGCATGCGGCTGTGGAACGTGGCCTGGCTGCGGTGTCAGGAGGCCCGGCAGCTGCTAGAGGAGCGGATCCTGGAGAGGACTCAGGCACCAGAGAGTGGTCACTGTGAGCACCACTACATAGATGTGGTGAGCACAGAGGGGTCTCTGGTCAGTGCCGGAGGTCAGGGTCTGGTGGTGCAGTCCACACCTGGCCCAGGGCATCCGCAGTGGGACAGGATCGTGTCTGGAGCCCTGGAGCTGGGGGACAGGAGGTTCATGGAGAGCTGTTATGAGCGTGAGACAGTGAAGCCAGAGGAGAAAAATGCAGAGAGGGCCGATGTGCCTCCACAGTCTCCAAGAAGGTACCCCGCACTGAGCTATTGTGGTTTATTGCACTGAAAAACATGCATCCTTACTGTAAACGGGCTTGCATCTCCACAAACCTGACTCTTATTTGGTCTGGAAGATGGCCTCATCTTGGTTTTAACTTTCTATTTATGTGGAATCATGCAGGTGACCTGCCCACTCCAGAAAGCCACATACTGTACCTTTAAACATTTATTTTGGAGGTAAAAGAATTGAATATTCAGTATTTAGTCTATACTAGTCCAGTCTAGTCTAAACTATTAGAACAGAGCTGTACAGAAATTTAAATAAAACAAATGGGTTGTGTATTAAACAACTGCCACACACAGGGCTGTGAGCAGAGAGAGGGGGAAGGTGAAATCTGAACATTTCTGGGCCCCCAAGCTTTGAAAGAAGAACAATATAGGATTACTCGAACATGCATGAGTCACCTTAAATACAAATCTGAGTAAGATAATAATTAGGAAAATATTTAAGATTGAACTGAATTGTATTTATTGTCCACATGTTGATTGCTTTTTGTCCGTCTTATGTCCTCAGGTCGGTGAAAAAGTCAGAGCGTGAGTCCCGTCGGAGGCAGGCTGTGCGGGCCCGCAGTGAGAGGGATGCTCTGGCCCTGTCACAGGCTCACACTGTGGGCTGTCAGTGGTTCCCCTGGAGCCGAGGACTGGGCCTGGGCCGGTCTGTGAGCCAGGACTCCTGCAGTGGAGCATCCACCGGGGGCACCGCCTCCTCCCCGTCCTGTCGTATCCTCCAGGAGGCGCAGAGGTACCAGCTGTCCAGACACGGGAGCTTCTGTTCAGAGGAGTCATGTCTGAGTGAGAGGGGGGCGGCCGGGGGGAGCAGGGGAGCCGTGGAGGCTCTGGGCCTGAAGAGCTCAGTCTGCTCATCAGCACCTACGAGCAGGGGCTGTGTTCAGCCGACAGCTCGAGCAACTCTGTGTGAGTCCTTTATTTATTTATTTATTTATTTATTTTAAGTTCTGCATTTTTAGGCTTTTTCCAACACTTAGCCTTGGTATTTCCTGTTGGATAACTGAAAATTCTGTCTGGGAAACAATAAACATGCATTCTGCTAGGGGGCAAAGTGGTCATTTTCTCAGTGAAGGCAGTTTGCAAGATTCAAACCATTCAGTTCTAGACTTGAAGACTAAGACTTGTAGATTATACCCTCATGACATCACAAGGTGGAACAGAGTGTTTTTAGCCCTTGAGAGGGAGACAGAGTAGTTAATGGAAATGAAATAAAACATAAATAGCGAGGCCATGTGTTAGAGGAGTAGTTTTAGAATACTATAGTTGTATAGTTGTTGCATGTTTCCTTATTTGTCAAAGTAGAAATACAAACAAACTCTTATTGGCCTGTGTGTACTTTTTCTGTCTCAAAGCTTTCAGTGAAGGACTGCAGGTAATCACTCTACTCTCTAATATGTCTGTACAGGTTTTCATTTTAATTGTAATTTTTCTGTCTTGGATACTGTTTATCAAACTTGCACATGATTTCTGAAAGAGTTTGCCTTACAATACAATAACGCTCTAATCTCTTCCTGTTGTGTTGTTCACCAGTCGTCTGCAGCGCGTCCTGGAGGAGCTGTTGTACACTGAGCGAGAGTACATGCGCTCGCTGGGATACATTCTGACTCACTACCTCCCCCTGCTGGACCAGCCCGACGTGCCCCAGGACCTGCGCGGGAAGAGGGCCATTATCTTTGGGAACCTGGAGAAGCTGTTTGACTTTCACAGCCACTATTTCCTCCCTGAGCTGGAGGCCTGTCAGGGGGAGCCCGCACTGGTCGCACGCTGCTTTCTCCGACATGTATGTCTGTCCTTAGGTTGATTTACCACAAGAATATATATATATAAAAAAAAGTATATATATATATATATATATATATATATATATATATATATATATATATATATATATATATATACTTTTTTTTTTTTTTTTTTCAATGGAAGAGAGTATATTCATTTTCAATGCACTCAAATCTAATTTTCAGTTTGTAATAGTGATCTAAAGTTCTTCATTTTGAAGACCTGTTTGATATGCAGATGTGATTGCTTTGCCTGGGATATTCGACAGTATGGCATTAAACATATTTATCTTCAGTGGGTGAAGAATCAAGGCCACATTACAGATCAGATCTGTAGAGAGGCAAGCCCACTCACAGTAACAAAGCATGTATTTCAAGAAGAGAGTGAAACCACCTATAATTGAATAAATGCTAGAGGAATTGTAAGAGGAAGTGTAATGCTTACATGCATGACCATTCACACAGACAGTGGCTCCCTCTTTTCAGCATCACTCAAGGAAAAACAAAACCTACCATGCTAGCTGATGTTAGACCAGACATAGGCAAACTACGGTCCGGGGGCCACACCCAGCCCTTTGGGCTTATTAACTGAACTGAACATGACCAAATTATATTAAAATAGGTCATGGTAAACCTTGTTTATACATGTTTATACATTAATACATTAATTGTTACAGGCCAAATCTCTAACGTTATTATATATATATATATATATATATATATATATATATATATATATATATATATATATATATATATATATATCTCCTGGCCCCTCTGTCAAATTTAAGAACCCATTGTGGGCCATGTGTCAAAAAGTTTGCCCACCCGATATAGACAGACAGATAGATAGATGGATAGATAGATGGATATTCACCACCCTCTCGTTTTTCAACTTTACATTTATTTATTGTACCAAAGTGAAATTGATTTGCAGCAGTGTCAGACACACAGTACACATACAGTACAATACAAGAGACAATACGATAGACGTATCATGGAAGATGCAGAAGTACATTCAAAATGTTACCACATTTCATCACCACTGACCCGAGCTTTAGGAGACCATTCATCCTGGATATGACTTCACATATAAAGGACATCCTGGCTCACTGAGTTCTGATTCAGGGCATTTTCAGCTGCCATCTAGAAGGGAGGAGTTTAACTCGGGCTTTCCAATATCTGTTTGGCCTTGCAAATCATCTTTTAGCTTTAGAGCTCATGCAGCTGGGGCTGCTGTAAGCCTTTAATTGTATTATTATTATTATTATTATTATTATTATTATTATTATTATTATTTGGCCCGAGCCTGGGACTACGTCCCGGCGAGGGACTCATTAAAACCGCGTCCGGAGCATGGAAAATGGCAAAAATCCAGTAGTAAACACGCCCCGACATGGCAGTGAGTGGTGTCAAAAATTAAAACTCAACGAGCTCTAATTGCCACAAAGACCCCGAGAAAAAATAACGAAAGACAACTCGGTAGCGCCACCTCAAACTTTGATTTTCATGGGGCCAATGGGAGCCCGACCGGAAAAAAGTTAACGTAAAAACCTGAAACTCACATCAAAAAATAGAACATGTCAGGACATGACAAAAATGATATTATGGCCCCGCCCTAAAATGTACAGGAAGTCGGCCATATTGGATCAAACCCGGGAATGACAAAAGTGCACACCCTCACATTCAGGACATTTTCTCACACAGTTTTCATCACAACCACTTCAAATTTGGCCAAATCCCACTAAACCCATGTGTGATTAAAGATTATCAATTACATTTTGATTATGACTTTGGGTGTGGTCAGGGTGAATTTTCAACAAAATTGCAATTTTTGGAAAATTTCAATAAAATATTTCTCTTTCACACATTTTCTGTTGGGAAAACGCTAATACAGCGTTTATGCACATTTGTGAGCTGAACGCAATGATATGCAAATCAAGGCACTCTCTCACAAAATGGCTCTCTAGCGCCCTCTTCAAATTTCATTTTCAAAAATTCATAGAAGACAATCGATTTGTTGTGGACTTGTGAAAAAATTCACAGGAGCCTTATTTGTGATGGGGCACAATATGAGAAAGTCACATGACTGTATCTGTTATGGTTTAGGAGAAAGATAATGGGTGGAAAATGCGTTTCCATTATTATTATTATTCTTTATTATTTTGGTCGCAACTTTGAAGCCATTTTTGACCCCCTGAACGTTAACGAAAAGTCAATTTTATTGGACCCAAAATTCAAGGTTGGTGAAAAATTTATTATTTTGATGTTCAAAAAAATTAATGTTTCAAAATGACTCAATAGCGCCACCTCAAAATTTGAAATACATTGTGACAATGAGAGACCTTTTTCATCGTAGATAAATGAAATTTGGTACAAACATAGAACATGTCAAGACAAGTAAAAAATTATATTATGACGCCACCCTAAACCCTACAGGAAGTCGGCCATTGTGGACGGAACCCCATTTTTTCAAAATTTTACCTCTCACATTTTAATTTTTTTCGCCTTGGATTTTCATTCAAGAAACATGAAAATTGGTCAAAATAAACTAGACCCATGTGGGATTATAAGCAACTCTTTTGGAATTTTATAAGTCATAAAATATGGGTGTGGCCAGCCTGCAAAGAAAAAAGCAATTTTTAAAAGTTTTTAATTGTGTGTAACTCACACAGTTAGTGTCCTATTTCCCGGCATGAATATACTTTTTTTTTCAAAGTGTTGATCTGAACGCATAGATATACAATTTACACAGGTCAGACATTATATTGCTCCACAGCGCCCCCTTGAACCTTTTAATGGTATGCAAAAAATTTCTTTGTCACAAACATTTGAAATTTGGCATGGACATCCCTATTGACTTACTGAACAAAAAAAGCCAATGAGAATATACCTCTATTTTCAAAGGTGTTGCCATGGCAAAAGTCTGACATTTCTCATTGAAATACATGGGATTTAGTTAACTGGGATGAAAAATAATTACTTTGTCATAGACCATTGAAATTTGGTACACATATTCCTCTCATCAGACTAAACAAAAAAGCCAATGAAGACATAACTTTATTTCCAACCGTGCAGGTGTGACAATGTCATAAATGGTCTAATTGGAATGAATGGAGTAGTATTACTGAGACGCTGATTTTGTGGGGAGGGGCGATGTAAGTGGGAACGAAATGCAGGATCTTCACTGTGGCCTGTACCCCATGGTCGCAAGGGGTGGCGAGGGCCTTTATCACTGCTTGCAGTTTTAATTATTATTATTATTATTAAAGGCAAGAATTGATTAAGAACATTACTAACATTAAAAACATTCATTTTCCTTAAAAAGAACAGCCTTTGCTTCACTTTTCTTCACGTAGCAGCGGCATTTGGTTCAAAGTGTACAGCGTTGTCAATAATCTTTCCAAAATATGTATATTCAGAGACAATCTCAACTTCCTTTCCCTGGATTACCACTAGGGGGCGACTTTCGAACATCTATCAACATGTCTTTTGCCTTGAACAAATAAAAGCGCTCACACCATTCAGTAAAATCATCCACCACAGGTCTGTGACTGCTCCCATTGTCTTTTAAGAGACAATGACTGTATCACCTGTAAATTTCAGGAAGAGACATGACACCATTTACTTTAACACACACTTATTTGGGGAAAAAAAGTTATCTTTGTCCACTGTCTACAGCATTATATGGGTCTTATCTTTGGATTTTAACACATCCTACAAAAGGTGTCATATGTATTTGAGGTCCCCTGTATATATATCGCCTCAAAAACTGTCCCCTGTTTAACTCCAAATTCTGTATGTTTATTGACAAATGGGGCCTAGTTCTGGTCGAAAATGTAAATATCTAGGGAACTAATGTGCAATTCATATCTATCTCGTACAATTCCTAAGTAGTAATATCACGCATTTGACCATGTTTTATGTGTATAAATCTGAGTTTTGTTCCTCTCATGTTGGTCTTACAGTGAGGCAAATAAGTATTTGAACACCCTGTGATTTTGCAAGTTCTCCCACTTAGAAATCATGGAGGGGTCTGAAATTTTCATCTTAGGTGCATGTCCACTGTGAGAGACACAATCTAAAAAAAATCTGGAAATCACCCTGTATGAGGTCTACGATTTAGTCTCTTGTGCATTTTGACAGTTCTTTGGTCTTGGCCATGTTAGTAGTTAGAGTCTTACTGATTGTATGGGGTGGACAGTTGTCTTTATGCAGCTAACGACCTCAAACAGGTGCTTCTAATTTAGGATAATAAGTGGAGTGGAGGTGGACTTTTTAAAGGTGGACTAACAGGTCTTTGAGGGTCAGAATTCTAGCTGATAGACAGGTGTTCAAATACTTATTTGCAGCAGTAACATACAAATAAATTATTTAAAAATCATACAATGTGATTTCCAGATTTTTTTTTTTAGATTATGTCTCTCACAGTGGACATGCACCTAAGATGAACATTTCAGACCCCTCCATGATTTCTAAGTGGGAGAACTTGCAAAATCACAGGGTGTTCAAATACTTATTTTCCTCACTGTATCTCCTTTCTCCTCAGAGTCAGAGCTTTGGCCTGTACGCTCTCTACAGTAAGAACAAGCCCAAGTCTGATGTACTGATCCTCCACAGACGCCACGACATCTTCAAGGTCTGCTCATGTCTGCTGCTCTCAGAAAGACTTTTGTTTTTTTGTAGAAGTTTGTCATATACTCAACATTGAATATTGAATGAAAAAAGACTTCTGGTTATATTCAGACGGTAGAATCTGGTCCATCTTATTTTTCATTGTGGTTCATTGTGGCTCTGCAGATCTCCAACCGCACCATCAAATGTGTTTATTGGCGTGGGATATTTTACCTGATTTAGATGCTGGGGATACCACTTTATAATAACTACACCTTAATAGAACATAAACAAAGACTTAATTCATGATGAATAAATTGTATATTATGAATGATTCAGGCTTAGTAACTCCTTATTTAAGGGGTTAGGCGTAGTGTATTAATTACGTGGTTATTAAGTTGGAAATATTCTTAATAAAGTACTTAAGAATTACGTCTTAAGGCTATTAAAAGTGTTTTTCTACCATGAATTAACAATGTGTTCATATCTTTATCTGTTTTAAGTTTGTTTGTTTTTTTCATGTGCATGCACTAATTTTACTGGGGCTGACTCATGCTTGCGTGGTCCATCAGAAGAAGCAGCAGGAGCTGGGGGACCACATGGACCTGTCGTCTTACCTCCTCAGGCCCATCCAGAGGATCAGTAAGTACAGTCTACTGCTGCAGGACATGCTGTCTCTGGTGAGCTCGTCCTTGTATGGGCCTGGGGTCTATGTGCCTGAGTACACCCGTGCAGAGAGGGAGAGAGACAGAGCAGACATCCAGGCTGCAGCTGACCTAGTCCGCTTCCAGATGAGACACGGCAACGACCTTCTAACTATGGACGCCATCAGGGACTGTGATGTAAGTCACACTTTTATGTGCACCTTTATGTGCACAACGGCCTACTCAAATAAATGGAGCAGGAATTCAGCCTGGACATCTTTATTATAGAGGATTATTGTAGTTGTTAACATAGTTGCTTACTTCCATTAAGAATCTATTTTTTGAGGCAGTACAGCAATATATGCCTTTTAAAATGTGTAATGACAAGAAGAGACACCTTTAAACATAACTGTAAACTCTCCTCCATGTCCCACAGGTGAACCTGAAGGAGCAGGGCCAGCTGATCCGACAGGACGAGTTCACTGTGCTGTTCAGGAAGAAGAAGTGTGTGCGCCGCGTCTTCCTGTTTGAGGAGCTCATCCTCTTCAGCAAAACCAAGAAGACCGATGTGGGCAATGACGTCTACGTCTACAAGCAGTCCTTTAAGGTCTCACTCCTGTAATCGGAGGGTTAAATGCACTTTTTTACTGTCTTAAATAGGGATTATCCGATATGGATTTTTCAAATGAAACTGATATCCAATATTTAGCTTGCTGCCGTGGCCAATAACTGATATTTGCTGATACAATATAACATACATGTACATAACATACAGCCTTATAACACTCTTCTATTTCCATTGTTAATCATAAGTCCGTTCAAAAAGACATATACATACATGGACACACAGACTGGTATCAAATACCAGTATCGAATATTTATAATGAACAATATGTTAAAGTTCTACCGATAATGGCAATACCGATATTGGAATCCATGTATCGCTCATCCCTGCTCTTAAAAACTAAACATAAACCCAGGACTTTTGCAGTGGTTATTTCTTACTCTCCTAATGCATTCTGAGCATCCTCATCATTCACTGCAATGATTTTATAAGCTCTTTTCACAACAATACATTTTCAGACAATAATTTGCATTTTAAAAGTGTACAAAATCACTTTCTGATTGCATATGCTAACCATTCATTTGACATTTTTCAAATTCACTTGTCCTGCTGTTTTTTTTTTTCAGACCAGTGACATAGGCATGACCCATAACTCGTCCCTGAGCGGGTTGTGCTTTGAGATCTGGTTCCGTCGGAGGAAGTCGGAGGACACATACACGCTAAGAGCAGCTAGTGTGGAAGTAAAGAGGGCCTGGACCATGGACCTGGAGAGAATCCTGTGGAACCAGGCCAACCATAGCAGAGGTACACCGCTGATCTAACGAGGACACAGGCCACTACAGCTGTGTGATGGAAGAATAAAGTGTGAAGGATAAGACAATAAAGACTAAAGGTGCTGTAATAGTAACATTTGTCTTTACCTGGTACAGATATATTTTTAAAGCAGCACTAAGGATCAAAATTCATTTTTATTTTCTGCAAACCAGAAAGTCAGATCAGTGCTGTTAGCTTGCTGTTATATTATGTTGTATATCTCAGGTGAAGGGCAGTTAGTGCTTTACTATATGAGTGCGGATTTGTTTTTTCAATAACAAATTGAACAAGTTGAAGTTTTTTAGGTTTTATTGAAGGTTAGGTTTGCAAAAACAGCATAAACTAAACTATGCATATACTTGCTTGACTCACAACAATCCAATCCATTACAGTCTGTTTATACCTCAGGATACTTAGCTGTCTTCCAGGTCAATTTTAAACTATGTATAAGACCTATACAATGATATAGCATCACATGAATGCCAACCCTATACGACTGTATTTTTAAATGTGGTATGCACTGTTTGTGTTGGTGACGTGTCACACGACTCATATGATGAGAAATATTTTGGGTCACACGGTGAAGTGTGTGAGAAGCAGTGAGATGTACCACCACAAACGTATCACAAGAGGCACAATGGCATCATATTCCCCTGTGGTCCAGTGGGTCATGAGACGAACAGGTGATGTTTCATAAGCACATTTGAAGAATGAAACTGAAAAACATACTGTGTTTAATTTGAAACAGCTTGATTTGAAAATTGGGTGCACATGTACAGCAGCATCACCATTTGAAAAATGACCAAAATATCTGCTAAAGGAATACAATACAACTAAAACTAATAAGAATCACTGCAGAAGACAAATGGACCAACATTTAAATTGATTCAGTTTTGATGAATGACTCAGCCAATCAGAAGGCATACAAGCTAGCTACAGATTAAGAGGTGGGCTGTACTCAGGTACATTACTTAATGTGTAACTTTTTAAAGAAACTGTAGTTTTCAGAGCAAAAGCCAAAAGTAAATCTGTCAATTGGACAAAACGTTGTAGGAGTGAAGACGTTTGGCTGCTCATCTGAGCCGCTTCTTCAGTTTTGGTCGTTCTCTTTGTTTCCTTTGTTTGCTTGGATGTACTTTTCAGAGTACTTTTCTAGGTACATACATTTACTCTTACTTGTGTAATATTTTTATTGAAGTACTGTTACGCTTACTTGAGTACAACTTTGTGGTACTTTACCCACCACAGATTTTTGTTATCAAATATGTTATATACCTAAATAAGTGAGGGTTATATGTCAGGATATAACGCTCAAATGTCAATCATGTACATGTCATAGCAAAGTATTAAAATGGTATTTTATGTATTGCACATTATTTTGTGAACACCAATGATATTGAAGATATGTTTGTTTCTACAATTCTACTAATTTCTTCTATCATTTCTTTATTGGGTTCATAAATGTGAATAATAATAATAACATGATTCTACTGTGATTCATGTGTTTCAGAGATGCGCTTACAGGAGAGAGTGTTCATGGGAATCGGACACAAGCCATTTCTGGACATCCAGCCGAGCGACACTGCCATCTGTGACCGGGCGGTGAACTGCAGCCTGCCGGGAAGAAGTAAGACTCCTCCACTTCTAGATACAGGATTAGTATAACATTTTAATATCTGGTTTATTTGTTTGCCCCTCCCCGAACCGCCACCTTAACGTGGTGGAGGGGTTTGAGCACCCGAATGATCCTGGGAGCTATGTTGTCGGGGGCTTCATGCCCCTGGTAGGGTCACCCATGGCAAACAGGTCCTCGGAGACGGGTCTGACTAAGAGCGGTTCAGAAGCCCAACATGAATAGAGAAACAACGAGGCCAGTTACGTCGCCCGGACTGGCGTTACCGGGGCCCCACCCTGGAGCCAGGCCTGGGGTGGGTGCTCGGCAGCGAGCGCCTGGTGGCCGGGCCTTTCCCCACGGGGCCCGGTCGGGCCCAGCCCGAAGGAACGACGTGGGGCCGTCCTCCCGTGGACCCACCACCTGCGGGAGGAGCCATGAGGGGCGGGTGCGGAGAGATCCGGGCGGCAGTCGAAGGCGGGGACCTCGACGACCGGATCTCCGGACATTGAGACTAGCTCTGGGGACGTGGAATGTCACCTCGCTGGGGGGGGAAGGAGCCTGAGCTTGTGCGGGAGGTTGAGCGTTACCGGCTAGATATAGTCGGCCTCACCTCCACGCACAGCTTGGGCTCTGGAACCCAACTTCTTGAGAGGGGTTGGACTCTCCATTTCTCTGGCGTTGCCCGCGGGGAGCGGCGGCGAGCTGGTGTGGGCTTGCTCATTGCCCCACAGCTCAGCCACTGCGTGTTGGGGTTCACTCCGGTGAACGAGAGGGTCGCGTCCCTGCGCCTTCGGGTCGGGGACAGGTCTCTCACTGTTGTGTCGGCCTACGGGCCAAACAGCAGTGCAGAGTACCCGGCCTTCTTGGAGTCCCTGGGAGGGGTACTAGACAGTGCACCGACCGGGGACTCCGTTGTTCTCCTGGGGGACTTCAACGCCCATGTGGGTAACGACAGTGACACTTGGAGGGGCGTGATTGGGAGGAACGGCCTCCCCGATCTGAACCCGAGCGGTGTTTTGTTATTGGACTTCTGTGCTAGTCACAGCTTGTCCATAACAAACACCATGTTCGAGCACAAGGGTGTCCATCGGTGCACATGGCACCAGGACACTCTAGGTCGGAGGTCGATGATCGACTTTGTTGTCGTGTCATCTGACCTCCGACCGCGTGTCTTGGACACTCGGGTGAAGAGAGGGGCTGAGCTGTCAACTGATCACCACCTGGTGGTGAGTTGGATCCGCTGGCGGAGGAGGAAGCCGGACAGACCTGGCAGGCCCAAGCGCATTGTGAGGGTCTGCTGGGAACGTCTGGCGGAGCCCTCTGTCAGGGGGGTCTTCAACTCCCACCTCCGGGAGAGCTTCTCCCTGATCCCGGGGGAGGTTGGAGACATGGACTCCGAGTGGGCCATGTTCTCCACCTCTATTGTCGATGCGGCTGCTCGTAGCTGTGGTCGTAAGGTCTGTGGTGCTTGTCGCGGCGGCAATCCCCGAACCCGGTGGTGGACACCGGAAGTAAGGGATGCCGTCAAGCTGAAGAAGGAGTCCTATCGAGCCTTGTTGGCTCGTGGGACTCCTGAGGCAGCTGATGAGTACCGGCGGGCCAAGCGTGCCGCGGCTCGGGCAGTCACAGAGGCAAAAACTCGGGGTTGGGAGGAGTTCGGGGAGGCCATGGAGGAGGACTATCGGACGGCCTCAAAGAGATTCTGGCAAACCGTCCGACGCCTCAGGAGGGGGAAGCAGTGCTTCACCAACACTGTTTACAGTGCCGGTGGAGAGCCGCTGACTTCGACTGGGGATGTTGTCGGGCGGTGGAAGGAATACTTTGAGGATCTCCTCAATCCCACTGTCACGTCTTCCGAGGAGGAAGCAGAAACTGGGGACCCAGAGGCGGACTCGTCCATCACCCTGGCTGAAGTCACTGAGGTGGTTGGCAAGCTCCTCGGTGGCAAGACTCCGGGGGTGGACGAGATCCGTCCTGAGTACCTCAAGTCTCTGGATGTTGTGGGGCTGTCTTGGCTGACACGTCTCTGCAACATCGCGTGGCGGTCGGGGACAGTGCCTGTGGAATGGCAGACCGGGGTGGTGGTCCCTCTGTATAAGAAGGGGGACCGGAGGGTGTGTTCCAATTACAGGGGAATCACACTCCTCAGCCTTCCCGGTAAGGTCTATTCCAGGGTACTGGAGAGGAGAATCCGACCGATAGTCGAACCTCGGATTCAGGAGGAGCAGTGTGGTTTTCGTCCTGGTCGTGGAACACTGGACCAGCTCTATACTCTCCATCGGGTCCTCGAGGGCTCATGGGAGTATGCCCAACCAGTCCACATGTGTTTTGTGGATCTGGAGAAGGCATTTGACCGTGTCCCTCGTGGTGTCCTTTGGGGGGTGCTGTGGGAGTATGGGGTCCGGGGCTCTTTGCTAAGGGCTGTCCGGTCCCTGTATGACCGGAGCAGGAGCTGCTGATTTACCGGTCAATCTACGTCCACCCTCACCTATGGTCATGAGCTCTGGGTAATGACCGAAAGGACAAGATCGCGGATACAAGCGGCTGAAATGGGTTTCCTCCGCAGAGTGGCCGGGCGCACCCTTAGGGATAGGGTGAGGAGCTCGGTCACACGGGAGGAGCTCGGAGTAGAGCCGCTGCTCCTGCACGTTGAGAGGAACCAGCTGAGGTGGCTCGGGCATCTGCTCAGGATGCCTCCTGGACGCCTCCCTAGGGAGGTGTTCTGGGCATGTCCCACCGGGAGGAGGCCCCGGGGAAGACCCAGGACACGCTGGAGGGACTATGTCTCTCGGCTGGCCCGGGAACGCCTTGGGGTCCCACCAGAGGAGCTGGAGGATGTGTTCGGGGTGAGGGAAGTCTGGGAGTCCCTGCTTAGACTGCTGCCCCCGCAACCCGGCCCCGGATAAGTGGAAGAAAATGCATGGATGGATATTTGTTTGTTGGTTCAAAATTTAAATCCCCAAAACAATGGAGTGCACAGTACACTATGTGTAACTATAATGATTAAAGAACACATATTGTGCGTTCTTGTGACTTGCTTTTGCCTTGTCGCCTTGGGACCAGTGTTTCACATTTTCTAACTTTAAATAACGTCTGCATTTGGAAAATATACTTTAAATAAACTACACCTCCACTGCCGATGAGGCATTTAGCCTCTGCTCCCTGTGCTGTCAGCAACATGAATGAGCAATGGCAAAATAAACAAATCAAGTCCGTATCTCCCGTAAATGCTATACTAGTACAGCCATGTGTTTGTAGTGAATGTGTGGGTCAATGTGACCATAGAATGAGCCTGGCGATGGCTTCTTGTGGGGCTGTAAGATTAATCAAAATCAAATCATAATTATTCTGCATAAAAAATTGCTAACCCTGTAGTTTAGATCTGTACAAACGTGTTCTGAAATTAGTTCATATTTCAGTCTTTTTGTAAATTCTTCTGGATGTTCTTAAAACAGGGACAGAATCCTATTATTAATACTTAAATTGCAAATTTTATAATCTAAATCTAGATATAAATAAATGCTTGTAAGAGAATCACATTTAGATATTTTACCTGTGATTTTTTTGTGCTCAGAGAACATGAAAGAATTAATGGATTAATGATACACGTGTTTTTGATGAGATAACAAAATAACATGGTTAAAAAGTCAAAAAAGTACATTTTCCACAATATGTTTTCTTTCTTTCAAATAGATGCTATGTGAGGTTGATACTAACAGTCCTCTTTCTAACCTCTGTACCTCTGTGGCTACATGTGGTCAGTCCCTGTGGCCTGTTGTTCACACAGGGGTCTAGTCCCGCGCCCAAACTCCATCGGCTCCGGAAGCACTACCTCCACCACCCTCAGCCAGTCCTCCTCCTCATCTGGTCGTGGATCCCTCCCCTCTGCTGGTTACCATGGAAACATCTGTCCAGGGGTGGAGCCAGGGGTTGGGGGGCTGGGGTGCTCGTCACCTGAAGCTGTGGCAGAGAATGAACTGAACAACCTCCACCTGCACCAGCACCTCCTGCACCGCTGTGAGAGCTGGAGACCACCGCTGCCCCTCTGTGAGTCTTAACTACTGTTCAGTAAATAAGAATGTTTATAACCTGAAAAAGCATTTCACATACAAAGAGTTAGTGATATATTTGGCAGTATCGCCCCACAGCAAGAAGGTCACAAGTTTAAATTCATTTTTTTTCCTGAGACCGGGTGGGTTTCATATGGTCTACCACATTGATGCTCATCCTCAAGCTGGATTCTCCTGACATAAACTTAATGAAGCTCAGCATCATGGAGAAAGTTGAAGAAGATCTCCTCATTTTGCCTGGAATTTTCCACAGTATGGCATTTAATGTATCTAGCTTGTTTTGATACAAAAAATATATTGAAAAATTTGGATTCTTGAGTGGAGTCTCCTCTCCACAGATCTGACCTGCAATTTGGCCTGATGCTATCACCAACTCCATGGAGACCTCCTATGGGGGAGTGTGTGGAGCATATCTATCTTCATGGAGATAGACACCTTTAATGCCATATTGTGGAACATTCCAGGTAATAAGATCTCCATGGAGACGAAGGTGGGAGACTTCACCCAAAAGGTTATATAGTGCAAAAATGCTAATATTCTTAATCCAAAATATACCCAAACCCTGAAAAGTTGCACAATGGCACGGCTTTAATGTCCCATTTTCAGTTTTCCTGTGTCTGGGTTTCTGCTGGTTTCCATCATCAAAATGCACAAAGTGCACCTTAATTCAATAAAATGAATGTGATATTGCTGGATCTAATTAAAGCCATAGTATTTGACTTTTTGCTAAAAAAGGAGACCTAAATAAAAACATCTTGTTCAGTATTGTTGTGTTTACTGCACTAAAAAACACACAAACATGCATCCTCACTGTGTGAGGGCTTGCATGCCCACAAACCTGACTCTTATTTCTACAGAAATATTGCTGCTTTGCCCAGAATCTTCAAAAGTATGGCATAAAACTTATCTATATCCATAGAAAATGTTACAAAGTATGGTTTTAACATTCTATTTCCATGGAATCATGCAGCACCTCCAGAAAGTTGCATACCATGCCTTTAAAAAGTATTTTAATGTTCGAGAACCGGGAAGTGGACTGTTAGTATGTGAGTGTTTGTTAGCATTACCATCATGGCCTCTGAAATATGTAAAGAGTCATTATAAATTCATCATGGTGAATCATTAGGCTGGTCAGAATGCTTTAAGAAAGTAAAGAATAAGCCACTAGAAAATGTTTGAAATGAACTAGTTCTGTTTTCATGTTTTAAGACAATAAAAATCAGCCGCAGCGCCTTTATTACACATCTAACTTCCATGTTTTTCCCTGTTTTTTTTTTGTTTGTTTTGTTTTTTCCAGTGGACAGCACGGACTCCTCGGGGGACTGTGCTCCCATCTTTAGCTCTGATGTGAGCTGTCTGTCTGCTCTGGGGGCAGAGGTGGTCGACTCCCCCTCCTCCTTCCTCTCCCGCAGGGGCTCTCTGTGCAGAACCCCCAGCCTCAGGACCCCCAGCTCCCCTGCCCTGTCCAGGAGAGGGCCAGCACCAGTGCACAAGTCCCAGAGCCTACCCACTGTCCAGGTAATACAGTTGCAAAGTCCTCAAGGCAGCACAATGGCACAGTGGCTAACATTCACGCTGCACAGCAAGGTTTGACTCCAAGGCTCCCTGAGCCTGTGTGGCGTTTCAATTTTTCTCTGTTTAAGTGGGTTTCCCCCATCAACACAAAACATGTTGTCCTGACATACAGTAGTCCTGACCAAGACTAACTCAAGATCTGGAGATGGGTCCCTGAGAGCTGTGCAGGTCGCCCCAATGACACTACTTGAAGGATCAAATAGAGAGAATACATTTCCCTTGGGGGATAAATAAAGTGGACCTTACAATTTGATTCCTGGACTATATTTAGAGTTTGCATGTTCTGCCTCTGCCTGGGTGGGTTCTCTCTGGGTATTCTGTTTTAGTAGCCTCCAGCTAGGTTCACCTGAGAAGACTCCTGGTAGAGTAGAGTAGCGTCTCCACAGCTTTAGATAGTTTTAATCCAGGGGCACTGAAACATTGGGTAAAATGCAGACAACAAAGTCCTCCACAGCAGTTCTTCTCACACTCTGAAGCTGCTCCTTCCTCTTTTACCTGCGGAGGTAGTGTCATGTTATCTGTGTGGCACGACTTTAAAAACTCCTCTGACCATAGCTGTACAAAACTCCATGGGTTTCAGAATGATGAAAAACTTGGAGCACTGCCATAGCGATTAACAATTTGAATCAAAATATAGCCTTTGAATTGGAAAAAATCCTCAAAATGTTACATATAGCAGGAAGCAGAAACCCGTTAATACTATAAGATAAAATAAAAGAAACAAAGTACAATAACTGTATGGTGATAAAATACAAGACCTTGAAGCATTATGTATTGTTATTGTTTCTCTTTCATAAGTGCAAAGTAATATTTTGATCATGTGTTACAGGGAGACAAATCTGCCATTGGGAAATCCACTGAGGTCTAAAGACAAGCTGGCTTGAGGTGAGATCATATGATTATCATGTATCTGTGTTTTGCAACTGTTTAAATCTACATACTACTGTAACTATGGATCTTAGAGCATTTTGAGATGATAAAAACAAGGCAGGACAGGAGCAAAGCCATAACGATGAGTTTGTCATATGCCATCCATGCATGTTTGAATAATCTAGCGCTCTCTTGCAGGCTACCCCTATTCAGACCCTCTTTACGGTTAGTAGTACGATTTTGTCCAATGCTTAACTCACAAGCCCACATCACCCATGAACCCACATGACAAATTTCCATAAATCTACAAGATCAGGATACAAAACAATACACTACAACTTCACAAACCTAATGCGATGTGCAGTGATTTTGTTAGTGGGAGAAAACTTACAAACATACAGCACTTCAGAGTCACACTGCGATCCAACATTTATGTAAATTTGTCTGAACACATTCTGTACTGTACAGGGGACAAGGCACGGAGGAGACTGATGGACAATGGTCTACAGTTCCTTACCAATCAGAACGCAGAACACAATGCATGTTCAAACACAGGAAAAAAACATGTAAAATTGCACCAAAAAAATCGGCAAAACAGCGAGGCGGCGAAAGGTGAACCGCGATATAGCGAGGGACGACTGTACAGTATTTTCAAATCAGTAAAAATAACATAGAGTTATGTGTTAGCAGTTCATACCCAATAGAAGTAAAATACCCCTCGAAATATCACTGTCACTTTGATAAATTAGTAAATAATAATGACTTTCTTTATAATTTTTACAGAACTGTTTTGCTCCAGAGCTGTGTTGGATTTCTGAAGATAGACTGAAACTTCAATTCACTTTTTATTTATTTATTTATTATTACTTCAATTCATTTGTGTGCCAGTTACACAGTTTTGAAGACAATGCTGCGCAGTTCTTGAAGTCTATTGTTTATTTTGTTTTTTTTCCCCTCTCTTTTGCTTTATTTGAACAGAGACATTTTGTTCAGAATATCACTCACAAGAAATATTTCCAGCACTTTTTTTTTTTTTTACTGAATCCACCATTTTTTTCAAATTTTTTTTTCCAGAAACTGTCAATTCTTTACCACAACAGATCAATAATATACCATGGATTACATTTTATTTATTGTTATTCAATGTTTAACTGTGTAACTTGTGATTTGGTCCACAGTCTTATCATGTGAAAATGCTATGGTTTTGTCGTCTTTTCTGCAGGTTCAGCTCTAAAATGTGCATGTGTGTTTGTCCTGTTTGGGATCATTTTATTATGAATTATGTGTAATGTTATGATGCTGTTTTGTTTCTGCTGCTCACGTGCTGTTTAATGCATCAAAAGGGTGAGACCACTCTATATGTAACTGAAATAACATCTAAAAGAGACAGTATATATTAGAACATTTGCCTAACAACAAGAAAATTGCAGGTTCAAGTGCTGAGTGTTATTTCTGACTTTGTCTGAGCGGGTTTCCTCTGGTTTCACTGTCAACCCAAAACATGCGCCATCAGTAAAATCCTCCAGTTGACACCCTGCTGCATGGATGGGTCAAATGTAGTAGACACATTTCCATGTCTCTACTACAGGCACAATAAACTGTCACTTCAGATGTGTTGCATTTGACAAACTATTGTTGCATTGGGAAAATTTGACTTTGCAGTTTCTTTATTCAACCAGGAAAGTTTGCTGAAATTTGAAATCTCATTTTCAGGGGAGTCCAGTACATGTATTTACTGGAAGGAGAAACCGGAACAGCCCCGCCACAAAGTCAAACCCAGGGGACCCTCGGACAAGTGATTTTAGATCAAATATTTTGTGTTAAAATGTGAAAATTATAACATAATGATCCATGGGTGTCACAGATTATAACTATAACTATAGCAGACACAAGTACAATAGGTCTTCTTTAAATCTGAACGTTATACTGGGGACGTTTTATCCATTTCTTCAAATGCTATAAGAGGAGCACAGTAATGTTGAGAATCGCGCTCAAATGTATGAACAAGCCACACTGTGAGGCAAGTTTTTACGTTGGATGTCCTTCCTGTGGCTAAAATATCCTTTCACCTGCTTGGGTCCATGTTTCATATTTTCTTATTATGATTTTCGTCAATGAATTTGTAATAATTGTTAACATAATAAGTTATAATCATGTCATACCATAAACATTAAAAAGGGCAAAATTTGTATTGTAGAATTTGATGTTGCTCATTTAGATTTTTGTCTTATATCTCTGTAATTACCAAACCTATTTCTCAAAGGTCTTCAGGTCAAATGAACTAAAGCGAAATTACTTATTTTTTAACAATACATAGCTTAAAAACAATTAAAAAACACGCATTGTCAGTTGAGGTAATTAAAAAAATATATACCACAAAATAGGTTCAACATTTGTGAGTTTCTGTTTGGAAATTTACTGTCAAAGTTTGTTTTTATTTCTTTGTTTATTACATTTTTTGCATTGTCAGCTGATCCCTCCCAGACTTTCACTTGTAAAAGTTCCTCTTTCTCTTGGATGTGAAACTGTCTGAACAGAAACCTCCCTCACTGTAGCTCTGCTGGTTCAAACTTTACAATACTTTTACAATACTTTGACATACTAATATTTTGACCTTATTTATCTTTAGACCACATATTCTTACACAACTTGCAGACTGAATGTGCTTTTGTTTTAGCTGTCAAACATGTATGATTTATGTTGTTTTGATTTTAATGTTTTGTTTATGTTGAAACACAGTAATATATTCTAACTTAAATATATAATTTATGAAACCAAATGTGTTTTTATTTTGCTTTATGCATGTATCAGAGTGAATTCACTGAAAGTACATACAGTTTTGAGATTTAAGTAATACAGAGACGTCTTTGAAAAAACAACACATATTTAAGTTATAATACACTCATAGTATAGTAATAAATATAGTAATAAGATTGGGCAGACAAAAAGATGACTGTTCACATGCAGATATCAGTTATAACAAGTTCACTGACCTATAGTCATTGAAGGTTAATTTAGGTTAATATTTGTGTACAAACAGAAAACCACCTACTAGTAAAATACAACATACACACAACAACAACAGCTTAGTTGGAGCGGTTTCATCTCGGGGATAAATAAAGCGATTGAACTGATTTGATTAAACCAGCTCCTGTTTTCTACTCTATCAGTCTAAACGTGTTCCTTCAGGGTCTTTACAGTAAAGAGGAAGCTGTACGTCCTTCTGTGACAAATCTAAAAACAGCCAGGGTGATGCAACAGACGGGCAGACCACATGAGGGCGCCCTGATCAGGTTTCAAACACTTCAAATATCTGGCTGCGCTTCAAACTTTGCCACAGTCTGTATCTTACGTCCTTGCACGAAGACACGCACTGCTGCAGCATGGGTCCTGGTAAGATACTTTTATGCCTTTTTTCTTAGTATATATTGTTTTTAGTACGTTCTTATGGATATGCATGCAGTAAATCTGTTGTTGGATATGTTTGAACTATTTTAAGCGGCGTGAATGTGTCAAATGTATACAGTGTATTTGACAGCAGTGAGGTAAGAATAGTGACAAACACATCACATTTGCAGTAGTGGTGTTGAAGAGACACCAGTGATAATGATAATCGTTTATAATAAACAATATTAACTCACTGTTTTATTGGGCTATAGTGAAATGACAGAATTTCATTTGAGTAGTTCATGCTGATCAAACTCAGGCATCTTTATTGTCCATAGAATATTGTATATTTGTATTGATACTTCTTGCATTTCATATTATTAAATGATTTTTATTATCTGCCGGTTGAAAAAGAGAAAAAAAATAAAATTATATATATATATATATATATATATATATATATATATATATATATATATATATATATATATATATATATATATATATATATATATTGTAAAGTACCAAATGATGCACAAAAATATAGTAAAAAGTACTTGAAGTTAACTCATGTTTTGAACTTGAGTCATTTTGGTGGATTTATTTTATTATTATTTTGAGAAACTTAAAGGGACTCGATTTTTTTTTCTTCAGTCTCCACTGATACAAGCAGGTGTCTCCACCAAGCCAAGTGATTTTGGGGCAGTTATATACACTAGTACAGGGGTGTCCACACTATGGCCCGGGAGTCAAATGCAGCCCTCAGACCAATTTTTATTGGTCCTCAGTCCTTCAGTTGAACTGGCCCATTTGATCAAATATGAGTAGTCCTACCAATATAACCTAAATCACATCACACTGCATTGTCATACAGACCTAATATTAATATTTCAAGCCTTATTTAAAGTATGAACTCAAAACTATGTTAAATGCACCCATCTGAATTATCTATTGACCACTGGTCCTCCGTGTCAAATATTTTTCGAGATATGGCCCTCAGTGAAAAGAGTTTGGGCACCCCAGCACTAGTAATTGAATATACAGTATGAATGACAGATACATTTATTGCATATCTACATAAGGCAAAGCACTTACATATTCACAAGACAACCAAAGTTACATAGTGTAGCTTTAATATTGTGGTATAGTAGTAGTAGTAGTAGTAGTAGTAGTAGTAATAGTAGTAGTAGTAGTATAGCCAGTAGTGATGTTGGCCCTCTGTCAGATCTAAAAATTAAAGAAAAACTCCCGCACACTGTCTCACTCTTAATGCAATTTTATTCCATACGACGTTTTGGTCAGAAAAAATAGCAGATATATACTATATACCTTGGATTATATAGTATATATCTGCTATTTTTTCTGATTGGTAATAATCATTATATTTTTCTGGTTATTATCCATGTATTTTAATTCACAAAAAACGTTTGTAAAGGGAAATTATGCACAATCTTGCGGGTGTTTTTTGGGTTCTGATTGTGAATACATGTGTCTTACGACCATTGGTTGATTAAACTATAGGGGGCGGTCCCTTGATTTATATAAGGGGAGCGGAAGGGGCTGTCCTCATACCTGAAGAAGGTCAGAGCGACCGAAACGTTGTATGGAATAAAATTGCATTAAGAGTGAGACAGTGTGCGGGAGTTTTTCTTTAATTTTTAGACAAGTGCTTCACCTCCTACGCACCTGTCGCCCAGTCGGGTGTGCGGAGTTCACACAGAAACAAGGCCCTCTGTCAGATAAATTGCATTCCTGTGCTGTACTGAGGGCTCTCATGGCTGACTTGTTTTCGTAGCCAGCGACTTCAGAGCTATAATACTCCCTATGACAGAACCATAACCAGACTGGACTGTACTAGACTGGAATGGACAACACTATCACAATGTCTTAAGGGTTCATGTTTCCAACTCTCGTCCTGCACCCTCTCAACTGTTTTCTGACCATCATAAAACTTATTTTTACTGCTGTGTCTGCAGATGTACGGACTACTACTTCTACTACTACTACTTAACTTACCACTGATATTGCAACCACTGCTGCAACTACTCTGCTACTAATACTACACCTACAACTGCTACTATTACTATAGAGCCACTCCAGCTACTGTTACTACTAACAATAGATATAGAGCAGCGACTATTAAGGCTACTGCTACTGCATTTACTAACCTACTATTACTGTTAGAATTTCTACAACTATTGTTACCCACCACCACTACTACTATTACTACTACTACTGATACTATTACTACTACTAATAATACTGCTATAATCACCACACTGCTACAACAGGAACTACTGTTACTAGTAGCCTGCAGTGGTGTTAGGTGTATGCATGTAGTTCTAAGTACTAAGTATTACATTAAAAAACTACTACTACTACTACTACTACTACTACTACTACTACTACTGTAACAACTAGAACTAGGACTGCTACAGCATTTACTAACCTATCGCTACTATTAGAACCTCTTCAACTACTGTTACCACCACTACTACTACATATGTTACTAGTGCTACACAACAATTGTACTTCTTTTACTATGGCTATCATAAAGTTCTTCCAAAATGTACTTCAAGGTCCTCAAAGATTTGAGGTAGAGGGTACTCCATGCACCTGCTTTGTCTCGAGGGAGATGTTCCATAATTAAACTATAAAATAGAATATATTTATAGGCTATAGCTTTCCTTTGCATTGATACAGTCATTTTCATACAAACAACTGAACATAATATTTTAAACATTGCTTACTAGTTTAATGAAGGTTAAATAAAGATTAATGAAATAAAAACAAATAAAACTAATACTTCTGCTATATGCAACCACTACAAAATACTATTATTATCATTCACATTATAGTACAACTAGTGATATAATTTTATAATTTTCTTGTTTCAGTTTTGGAGATCGATAGCTGTGACCTGAACCTGACCAGTAACAAAGTGAACCACCACACGGAGCATTTCCCAGAGGAGCACTTGATTGTACGGAGGGGACAGCCCTTCTCTGTGACCCTGTGTCTGAAGTCGGGTGGAGCCAAGTTTAAACCTGGAAAGAGCATCTTCACCATCACTGTCCAGACTGGTACGTTCTGCAGCTATATCAACCAATATAGAGCCCTTAATAGTCAAAGTCATAAAACGTGAAACTAGCGGCTCAGGTGATAGAGTGACCTGTTCGACCACTAGAATGGTTTTAAGCTTACAAATAGCAGCATTAAAGGGACGCTATGTAACAGGCTAATGAGGTAAATCTTAGATACATAGTCCCCTTAAAAACATAAATGTATTTTTAGGTGAATTAAATAACAGTATGTATTCAGTGGATAAATACACAGTAATTTGCCATTAGATGTTGCACTAAACCATAAGCCTGTAAATGTGGTGTCCAGCGGCCAGTGGCTCCACAGAAGATAGTGTGTGTCCTGTGTTCTGCTCACCCTTTGTATAATAGAGGCCACATTTGAATTCTCTTTCCTCACATCCTTCTCCTTGAGTCCTCTCCTCAATCCTTCATTTTTCAGCTGTCCATCAAATTTACTACATTGTCCCAAAGATCAGAGAAGGCAAAGGAAGGAAGCCATGGATGAAACATGAGTGAGGGTTCAACAGGCAGACTTCAGACAAATAATCAAACTTCACTTGTCTCACAATGAGGAATTTATATTGTAACTTAAGCATAGGGGCATCAGCAAAGGGTGTTTGACATGTTACATAATTCTGAATTTGACATTAAAACTAATAAAAAATTACGTTCAAACACATTTATCTGAAACCGAAGATGTTGGTCTGACTTTGACAAAAATGTCCTAGTGTAATAGTCTGAAATATGCCTCAATATAGTCCTCATTACAGAGTCATTTAGCCAGAGCCAGAGTCTGAGGAAAGGCGGTCCCATTCACCCTACAGCGCGTGTCTCCTCCTGTCTGTTGAAATGCACATGTGTAAGAAGGTTTGTCCCTAAGAGCTCCTGGCTGCAGTCATTGCTGCCTCTAAGGTTCATCAGGAGTGATTAGTCTACTCTCACTCACCTGCCCCTCCCTCACCTGTGTCTGATCTCATTCACGTGCCGTGCCCTCAACTGTGTCTGCTCTCACTCACCTGCCCCTCCCTCACCTGTGTTTGCTCTCACTCACCTGTGTCTGCTCTCGCTCACCTGCCACTCCCTCACCTGTGTCTGCTCTCACCTGCCCCTCCCTCACCTGTGTCTGCTCATCTGGCCCTTCCACACCTGTGTATGCTCACCTCCCCCTCCCAAACCTGAGTCTGCTCACCTGCCCCTCCCTCACCTGTGTCTGCTCTCACTGACCTGCCCCTCCCTCACCTGTGTCTGCTCTCACTCACCTGCCCCTCCCTCACCTGTGTCTGCTCTCATTCACCTGCCCCTCCCTCACCTGTGTTTGCTCTCATTCACCTATCCCTCCCACACCTGTGTATGCTCACCTGCCCCTCCCTCACCTGTGTCTGCTCTCACTCACCTGCCCCTCCCTCACCTGTGTCTGCACACTGACCTGCCTTTCCCTCACCTGTGTCTGCTCTCATTCACCTGCCCCTCCCTCATGTGTGACTGCTCTCACTCACCTGCCCCTGCCTCACCTGTGTCTGCTCATCTGCCCCTCCCTCATCTGTGTCTGCTCATCTGCCCCTCCCTCAACTGTGTCTGCTCACTTGCCCCTCCCACAGCTGTGTCTGCTCTCACTGACCTGCCCCTCCCTCATCTGTGTCTGCTCATCTGCCCCTCCCTCAACTGTGTCTGCTCTCACTCACCTGCCCCTCCCTCACCTGTGTCTGCTCACCTGCCCCTCCCACACCTATGTATGCTCACCTGCCCCTCCCTCACCTGTGTTTGCTCATTTGCCCATCCCTCACCTGTGTCTGCTCTCACTCATCTCTCCCTCCCTCCCCTGTGTTTGCTTATCTGCCCCTCCCACATCTGTGTCTGCTCACCTGCCCCTCCCACACCTGTGTCTGCTCACCTGCCCCTCCCACACCTGTGTCTGCTCTCACTGACCTGCCCCTCCCTCATTTGTGTCTGCTCACCTGCCCTTCCCACACCTGTGTCTGCAACACTCACCTGTGTTTGCTCATCTGCCCCTCCCTCACCTGTGTCTGCTCACCTGCCCCTCCCTCATCTGTGTCTGCTAATCTGCCCCTCCCTCAACTGTGTCTGCTCACTTGCCCCTCCCATAGCTGTGTCTGCTCTCACTGACCTGCCCCTCCCTCATCTGTGTCTGCTCATCTGCCCCTCCCTCAACTGTGTCTGCTCTCACTCACCTGCCCCTCCCTCACCTGTGTCTTCTCACCTGCCCCTCCCTCACCTGTGTCTTCTCACCTGCCCCTCCCTCACCTGTGTCTTCTCACCTGCCCCTCCCTCACCTGTGTCTGCTCTCACTCATCTTTCCCTCCCTCACCTGTGACTGCTCTCACTCACCTGCCCCTCCCTCACCTGTGTATGCTCATCTGCCTCTCCCACATCTGTGTCTGCTCACCTGCCCCTTCCACACCTGTGTCTGCTCACCTGCCCCTCCCACACCTATGTCTGCTCTCACTGACCTGCCCCTCCCTAATTTGTGTCTGCTCACCTGCCCCTCCCACACCTGTGTCTGCAACACTCACCTGCCCCTCCCTCACCTGTGTTTGCTCATCTGCCCCTCCCTCACCTGTGTCTGCTCACCTGTCCCTCCCACATCTGTGTCTACTCTCATTCACCTGCCCCTCCCTCACCTGTGTCTACTTTCATTCACCTGCCCCTCCCTCACCTGTGTCTACTTTCATTCACCTGCCCCTCCCTCACCTGTGTCTGCTCTCACTCACCTGCCCCTCCCTCACCTGTGTCTGCTCTCATTCACCTGCCCCTCCCTCACCTGTGTTTGCTCTCATTCACCTATCCCTCCCTCACCTGTGTCTGCTCACCTGCCCCTCCCACAGCTGTGTCTGCTCTCACTCACCTGTCCTTCCCACACCTGTGTCTGCTCTCACTCACCTGCCCCTCCCTCACCTGTGTCTGCTCACCTGCCCCTCCCACACCTGTGTCTGCTCTCACTGACCTGCCCCTCCCTCACCTGTGTCTGCTCACCTGTCCCTCCCACATCTGTGTCTACTCTCATTCACCTGCCCCTCTCTCACCTGTGTCTACTTTCATTCACCCTCCCCTCCCTCACCTGTGTCTACTTTCATTCACCTGCCTCTCCCTCACCTGTGTCTGCTCTCATTCACCTGCCCCTCCCTCACCTGTGTTTGCTCTCATTCACCTGCCCTCCCTCACCTGTTTCTGCTCACCTGCCCCTCCCACACCTGTGTCTGCTCTCACTCACCTGCCCCTCCCACACCTGTGTCTGCTCTCACTCACCTGCCCCTCCCTCACCTGTGTCTGCTCACCTGCCCTTCCCACATCTGTGTCTGCAACACTCACCTGTGTTTGCTCATCTGCCCCTCCCTCACCTGTGTCTGTTCTCACTCACCTGCTTCTCCCTGACTTGTGTCTGCTCTCACTCACCTGCCCCTACCTCACCTGTGTCTGCTCTCACTCACCTGCCCCTCCCTCACCTGTGTCTGCACACAGACCTGTCTTTCCCTCACCTGTCTCTGCTCTCATTCACCTGCCCCTCCCTTAACTGTGTCTGCTCTCACTCACCTGCTCCTCTCTCACTTGTGTCTGCTCTCACTCACTTGCCCTTCCCATAGCTGTGTCTGCTCTCACTGACCTGCCCCTCCCTCATCTGTGTCTGCTCATCTGCCCCTCCCTCAACTGTGTCTGCTCTCACTCACCTGCCCCTCCCTCACCTGTGTCTGCTCATCTGCCCCTCCCTCACCTGTGTCTGCTCACCTGCCCCTCCCACACCTGTGTATGCTCACCTGCCCCTCCCTCACCTGTGTTTGCTCATTTGCCTCTCCCTCACCTGTGTCTGCTCTCACTCATCTCTCCCTCCCTCACCTGTGACTGCTCTCACTCACCTGCCCCTCCCTCACCTGTGTATGCTCATCTGCCTCTCCCACATCTGTGTCTGCTCACCTGCCCCTCCCACACCTGTGTCTGCTCACCTGCCCCTCCCACACCTGTGTCTGCTCTCACTGACCTGCCCCTCCCACACCTGTGTCTGCAACACTCACCTGCCCCTCCCTCACCTGTGTTTGCTCATCTTCCTCTCCCTCACCTGTGTCTGCTCACCTGTCCCTCCCACATCTGTGTCTACTCTCATTCACCTGCCCCCCCTCACCTGTGTCTACTTTCATTCACCTGCCCCTCCCTCACCTGTGTCTACTTTCATTCACCTGCCCCTCCCTTACCTGTGTCTGCTCTCACTCACCTGCCCCTCCCTCACCTGTGTCTGCTCTCATTCATCTGCCCCTCCCTCACCTGTATTTGCTCTCATTCACCTGTCCCTCCCTCACCTGTGTCTGCTCACCTGCCCCTCCCTCACCTGTGTCTGCTCTCACTCACCTGCCCCTCCCACACCTGTGTCTGCTCTCACTCACCTGCCCTTCCCTCACCTGTGTCTGCTCACCTGCCCCTCCGACACCTGTGTCTGCTCTCACTGACCTGCCCCTCCCTCACCTGTGTCTGCTCACCTGCCCCTCCCTCACCTGTGTCTGCTCACCTGTCCCTCCCACATCTGTGTCTACTCTCATTCACCTGCCCCTCCCTCACCTGTGTCTGCTCACCTGTCCCTCCCACATCTGTGTCTACTCTCATTCACCTGCCCCTCCCTCACCTGTGTGTACTTTCATTCACCCTCCCCTCCCTCACCTGTGTCTACTTTCATTCACCTGCCTCTCCCTCACCTGTGTCTGCTCTCACTCACCTGCCCCTCCCTCACCTGTATTTGCTCTCATTCACCTGTCCCTCCCTCACCTGTGTCTGCTCACCTGCCCCTCCCTCACCTGTGTCTGCTCTCACTCACCTGCCCCTCCCACACCTGTGTCTGCTCTCACTCACCTGCCCTTCCCTCACCTGTGTCTGCTCACCTGCCCCTCCGACACCTGTGTCTGCTCTCACTGACCTGCCCCTCCCTCACCTGTGTCTGCTCACCTGCCCCTCCCTCACCTGTGTCTGCTCACCTGTCCCTCCGACATCTGTGTCTACTCTCATTCACCTGCCCCTCCCTCACCTGTGTCTGCTCACCTGTCCCTCCCACATCTGTGTCTACTCTCATTCACCTGCCCCTCCCTCACCTGTGTGTACTTTCATTCACCCTCCCCTCCCTCACCTGTGTCTACTTTCATTCACCTGCCCCTCCCTCACCTGTGTCTGCTCTCACTCACCTGCCCCTCCCTCACCTGTGTCTGCTCTCATTCACCTGCCCCTCCCTCACCTGTGTTTGCTCTCATTCACCTGTCCCTCCCTCACCTGTTTCTGCTCACATGCCCCTCCCACACCTGTGTCTGCTCTCACTCACCTGCCCTTCCCACACCTGTGTCTGCTCTCACTCACCTGCCCCTCCCTCACCTGTGTCTGCTCACCTGCCCCTCCCACACCTGTGTCTGCTCTCACTGACCTGCCCCTCCCTCACCTGTGTCTGCTCACCTGCCCCTCCCACACCTGTGTATGCTCACCTGCCCCTCCCTCACCTGTGTTTGCTCATTTCAATTCAATTCAATTCATTTATTTTTGTAACGCCCAAAATCACAACAACAGTTGTCTCGAAGGGCGTTCATGTTTTGGTTGATGGGGGAAACCGGAGTACCCGGAGGAAACCCATCCAGACACGGGGAGAAACATGAAAAACTCCACACAGAAAGGCCTGGTGACCCGGGGATCGAACCAACCTTCTTGCTGTGAGACATGAGTGATGGCACTCAGTCACCGTGCCGCCAAGACACAAAAAACAAAACAACAGGAAGAATCAGACACAACAGGAAAAATCAGACACAACAGGAAAAATCAGACACAACAGGAAAAATCAGACACAACAGGAAAAATCAGACACAACAGGAAAATCAGACACAACAGGAAAAATCAGACAACATAAGAAATCGGCCAGGCGAGGGGGAGGAAGACCAGACGAGGAGGAGGAGAGCCGGGCGAGGAGGAGGAGAGCCAGGCAAGGAGGAGGTCCAGCTGTCATCGGGGCATCTGAAAGAGATACACTCCACAGGGGGAGTGGGACAGGGGACAACATGTGAATAGCATTGCTGATGAGAAAATAGGGCAAAGTAGAGGATAGTGCTCAGGTTGCCATACTTCCCCCAGCTAGTTACTCCTACTGCAGCTTATCTTATCCCGGGTTTTAATAACCCTAACTCCCTCACTAAGTAACCTGGTCATACGCTATACCGAAGAGGAAGGTTTTAAGCCTGGTCTTAAATACAGAGACTGTGGGGGCCTGTTTAACATCAGCAGGGAGTTGATTCCATAGCACAGGAGCTTGGTAACTGAATGCTCTCCCTCCCACTGTACTTTTGGACACTCTAGGAACCACTAATAGTCCTGCATTCTGAGAGCGGAGTGCTCTGTTTGGCTGGTACGGGACAATAGCATCTTGCAGATAGGATGGGGCCATACCGTTTAGGGCTTTGTATGTCAGGAGGAGGACTTTGAATTTGATTCTAAGCTCGACAGGAAGCCAGTGCAGATATTTTAGTACAGGACTGATGTGGTCTCTTCTTTTAGTTCCTGTTAGGACTCTGGCCGCTGCATTTTGGACCAACTGGAGGCTCCTTATAGTACTTTTGGGGCAGGCGGCAATCAGGGAATTACAGTAATCAAGTCTGGAAGTAACAAATGCATGGATGAGTTTTTCAGCATCGTTTTTAGGTAAAATATTTCTAATTTTAGTTATATTTCGCAGGTGAAAGTATGCGGTTTTACAAGCTAGGTTTACATGGGCTGTGAATGAGAGATTTTGATCAAATAGGACTCCAAGATTTTTTACAGTAGGGCTAGAAGCTATACTCACATTGTCGAGTGAGATTATCTGGTCTGACAGAGAATCTCTTTGACCTTTGGGACCAACGACAATGACCTCTGTTTTTTCAGGATTTAAGAGCAGGTAATTCAAGGTCATCCAGGTTTTGATGTCCTTCACACAGGCACTGAGTTTATCTATTTGATCAGTCTGATTTGGTTTCATTGATAAGTACAGCTGAGTGTCATCAGCGTAGCAGTGAAAATTAATGCCATATTTTCTGATAATGTTACCCAATGGCAACATATACAGAGTAAATAGGATTGGACCAAGCACAGATCCTTGTGGAACACCACAGGCTACTTTAGAACAGGGAGAGGTGCTCTGGTTTATACTAACAAACTGGTACCTATCTGATAGATAGGATTTAAACCATTTGAGGGCGGTCCCTCTGATTCCAATGTCACATTCTAACCTCTGCAGTAGAATGTTGTGATCAATGGTGTCAAACGCTGCACTGAGGTCCAGTAGGACCAGGACTGAAGCCAGCCCGTTATCAGCAGCTAGTAGTAAATCATTTGTTACTTTAAGCAGTGCAGTCTCTGTGCTGTGGTGAGCTCTGAATCCAGATTGAAATTTTTCAAATATATTATTGTCCTGCAGGTGGCGGCAGAGCTGTTTCACCACAACTCGTTCTAGAATTTTTGAGAGGAAGGGAAGATTAGAGATAGGTCTATAGTTGACTAATTCATCAGGATTTAGGTTAGGTTTTTTCAAAAGGGGTTTAATCACAGCATACTTAAAGGACTGAGGAACGTAGCCATTTTCTAACGACATATTTATTATGTTATGGATGGAATCTATTATTAGGGGGAGGGCTTCTTTGAGGAGTCTGATTGGAATAGGGTCGAGCATACAGGTTGATGGTTTTGACGACATGATGACTGAGGTAATCTCCACCTCATCAACAGGAGTAAATTTATCTAATATTATTAGAGGGTCCATATGGGATATTGGCATTACAGACTGGATTAGCTCAGAGCTGATTTTTGGAGTAGCTTTGTTAATTTTGTCTCTAATGGTTGTGATTTTGTAATCGAAGAAGTGAAGAAAGTCATCACAACTAATGTTCGAGGGGATAAGAGACTCATTAGCAGTGTGGGAGTTTGTCAGCCTGGCTACAGTGCTGAACAAAAATCTGGGGTTATTTTTGTTTACTTCTATTAGATTTGAATAGTATCTAGTTCGGGCTTTCCGCAGAGCGGCCTTATAAGTGAGCAGGCAGAGCTTCCATGCCTTCAGAGACTGCTCAGAGCGCGAGCGGCACCAAAGCTTCTCTGTGCGTCTTACATGTTGTTTGAGTGTCCTGAGCTGTAACGTGTACCATGAAGCCGGAGGTCTTGGTTTAATGCTTTTCTGTTTTAGCGGAGCTACAACATCGAGAGCAGATTTTAAGGTGAGCATTGTTCTGTCAACCAATTGATCAGTGACAATTGGATTAAAATTATTGCCATTGTCACATGACATATCTTTCAGTAATGGCTCAATAATTTCTTTAAACTCTGTAACCGATTTATCTGATAATGTTCTTTTCATTATAGTTTTTTTCTGTGGGGCTGGATAGTCTTTTAGTATAAATTGAAAGGTAATTAAGAAATGGTCAGAGAGTATAGGGCCCCTCATTTGCCCCTCCCTCACCTGTGTCTGCTCTCACTCACCTGCCCCTCCCTCACCTGTGTCTGCACATTGACCTGCCATTCCCTCTCCTGTGTCTGCTCTCATTCACCTGGCCCTCCCTCAACTGTGACTGCTCTCACTCACCTGCCCCTGCCTCACCACCCCTCCCTCATCTGTGTCTACTCATCTGCCCCTCCCTTTACTGTGTCTGCTCACTTGCCCCTCCCACAGCTGTGTCTGCTCTCACTGACCTGCCCCTCTCTCATCTGTGTCTGCTCATCTGCCCCTCCCTCAACTGTGTCTGCTCTCACTCACCTGCCCCTCCCTCACCTGTGTCTGCACTCTGACCTGCCTTTCCCTCACCTGTGTCTGCTCTCATTCACCTGCCCCTCCCTCAACTGTGTCTGCTCTCACTCATCTCCCCCTCCCTCACCTGTGACTGCTCTCACTCACCTGCCCCTGCCTCACCTGTGTCTGCTCTCACTCACCTGCCCCTCCCTCACCTGTGTCTGCACACTGACCTGCCTTTCCCTCACCTGTGTCTACTTTCATTCACCTGCCCCTCCCTCACCTGTGTCTGCTCTCACTCACCCGCCCCTCCCTCACCTGTGTCTGCTCTCATTCACCTGCCCCTCCCTCACCTGTGTCTGCTCTCACTGACCTGCCCCTCCCTTATCTGTGTCTGCTCATCTGCCCCTCCCTCAACTGTGTATGCTCTCACTCACCAGCATCTCCCTCACCTGTGTCTGCTCACCTGCCCCTCCCTCACCTGTGTTTGCTCATCTTCCCCTCCTTCACCTGTGTCTGCTCACCTGCCCCTCCCGCACCTGTGTCTACTTTCATTCACCTGCCCCTCCCTCACCTGTATCTGCTCTCACTCACCTGCCCCTCCCTCACCTGTGTCTGCTCTCATTCACCTGCCCCTCCCTCACCTGTGTCTGCTCTCATTCACCTGCCCCTCCCTCACCTGTGTCTGCTCTCATTCACCTGCCCCTCCCTCACCTGTGTCTGCTCACCTGCCCCTCCCGCACCTGTGTCTGCTCTCATTCACCTGCCCCTCCCTCACCTGTGTCTGCTCTCACTCACCTGCCCCTCCCTCACCTGTGTCTGCTCATCTGCCCCTCCCTCACCTGTCTGCTCATCTGCCCCTCCCTCACCTGTGTCTGCACCACATCAAAACACGACTCCTCAGGCTAACTGTTTATGGAAGAAGAGTCAGGAACAGGAAAAAAATCACCCTCTACTAATATAAACACAGCTTTTAGCATTTGATAGTCTGAAGTATGTTCAAATCTGATCTAACTCAGCGTTCTGGCAGTGTGGTTAGGTTAAGAACAAACACATTTGGTCAAATCCAACTCAAGTCTACCACACGCAGCATCTATGTCCTATATCACCCAATACACTAACCTATTCACAGTCCCCTAAATGCAGATGAATTCAACATAAAAGACCCTCTGCCCGCCCCTCCTCTTCCCTCTCTGAAGCCTTGGATACCTATGTCCTAGATACCAGCTCAAAATCCGAAACTATTTAAATCATTTGAATGGAGCTTTGAGTATCTAAAAATCACATTTTTATGTCAAATCAAAGTTTGGAACTAACAAATTTCTATAAACAAAGGAAATTGTACTGTAAAAGGTTGTGTTATAGGAGGAGGCCTAGCAGCAGCAGTAGTTGTAGTAACAGCGCAGTAGCAGCAGTAGTAGTAGTAAAAGGAGGAGGAATAATAGCATAGTAGTTGTAGTAGTAGTAGTAGTAGTATGAATAGGGGTAGTAGTGGTTGTGCCTTTGCAGTAGGTCGTGTAATCGGAGCAATAAGTAGTAGTAGGTTTAGTAACAGTGTAGTAGTAGGTGGTGTTATAGGTGGAAGTCTCACCTGTGTCTGCACCACATCAAAACACGACTCCTCAGGCTAACACTGTATATGGAAGAAGAGTCAGGAACAGGGAAAAATCACCCTCTACTAATATAGACACAGCTTTTAGTATTTGATAGTCTGAAGTATGTTTGAATCTGATCTTACTCAGAGTTCTCGCAGTGTGGTTAGGTTAAGAACAAACCTTAGCATGAGCCTTGTACACATTTGGTCAAATCCAACTCAAGTCTGCCACACGCAGCATCTATGTCCTATATCGCCCAATACACTAACCTATTCACAGTCCCCTAAACGCAGATGAATTCAACACAAAAGACCCTCTGCCCGCCCCTCCTCTTCCCTCTCTGAAGCCTTGGATACTTGTGTAGAGAGCCAGTCCTAATTATTTTGTGTCCTAGATACCAGCTCGAAATCCGAAACAATTTAAATGATGTGAGTGAATGGGGCTTTGGGCTTTATCTAAAAATCACATTTTCATGTCAAATCAAAGACTCACCTGCCCCTCCCTCACCTGTGTCTACTTTCATTCACCTGCCCCTCCCTCACCTGTGTATGCTCTCATTCACCTGCCCCTCCCTCACCTGTGTATGCTCTCATTCACCTGCCCCTCTCTCACCTGTGTCTGCAACACTCACCTGCCCCTCCCTCACCTGTTTATGCAACACTCACCTGTGTCTACTCTCATTCACCTGCCCCTCCCTCACCTGTGTCTGCTCTCACTCACCTGCCCCTCCCTCACCTGTGTCTGCTCTCACTCACTTGCCCCTCCCCCACCTGTGTCTGCTCTCACCTGTATGTTCCAGGTCCATTGCCCAGGAAGGAGTCAGACACAGAGGTGAGCTTTGTCCTGTCTGATACCTCTGTCGATGGGTCAGGAGACAGTGCGTGGGCTGCCTCTGCTGTCCCCGGTCCCTCTGAAGGAAACACCGTCATCCTGACCGTGCGCCCCTCTGCAGACGCTCCCATCGGGGTCTACTCTCTCAGGGTGGACCAGGATGGAGCCAAGACCAGCCTGGGTGACTTCACCCTGCTCTTCAACCCATGGTGCCCACGTGAGTAAGAGACTACATGAAAATAAATAAGGACTAAAACCAAACTCGAGGGTTCAAAAGCCTTTGGTATATCCACTACCACCTTCACAGAAGATACTAGACTGTTGGAGCGATTGGTTTCAAGTTGATTTCTCTGCTCACACCATCAAGTTTAAAGGTCCTATATTAGGCAAAATTTGACCCATTTGAGCTTTTAGCCATGTTAGAATCTTGAAACATAGCTGAAGTTGTGCTTTGTTTCATTCACACATGTTTGAGTAATCCTTAATTATTATAATTAGTGTATCTCAAAAGCTTAAAATGCTCTGTTCCACCTTGTGATGTCATTGGTAATTTTAAAGTGGTAGTTTTTAGGTTTAGGCATAATTGATTTACTTTACAATGCACTGGAAAAAAACTGTTGTTGTTGCCTTAATGAATATTTTCGTTTTATCTTTTATTCAGCTGAGATTGCCACAAAAGTCTGCAATAATATAATTGTGTGAAGTGAAGTAGTTTGAATGAGAATAAAACAGTTTATATAACTTCACACTTAGGCAGTTATAGGGCTGCAAATTATCCAAATGATTTAAAAAGGTCTCCTCTGCTGTGTGTCCTGTAGGAGATGCAGTGTACATGAACAATAAGGACAAGAGGAGTGAGTACGTCCTGTCCCAGCACGGCCTCATCTACAGGGGGACGCCAAAGCACATCATGGATCTGCCCTGGAACTACGGACAGGTCAGGAGTCACACGCCACCACCCACTTTGAGATCTGAACTAAAATATAAATGATGTTTTTTAAAAATTAGTTAGGAGAAGCAATTCATAGTAGTAAGTGTATTACGAGGAGATGTAGCTGCATTAGTGGAAATAGTATTACACTGTGCAGTAGGTGTAGTATAAGTAGTAGTAGTAGTAGTAGTAGTAGTAGTAGTAGTAGTAGTAGTAGTAGTAGTAGTAGTAGTAGTAGGTGTATTATAAGGAGATGTAGCAGTATGAGTGGGAATAGTATTACGCAGTGCATTAGGTGTAGTACTAGTAGTAGCGGTAGCAGTAGTAGTAGTAACAATAGCAGTTTTAGCTGTTCAATAGTAGTAATAGGTGGTGTGAGTGTTGTAAGCTGTAGCGGATGTAGTAGTTGGTGTAATAGGAGATGTAGCAGTAGTAGTGGTAGTGGCAATTGTTTTAGTGGCGTAGTAGGTGTAGTAGTACTAGTAGTATTATGTGGTGTTATGGGGTCAAGTGTAGCAGTAGTAGTGGTAGTGGCAGTAGTATGCTTTGGCCCAACACAGCCTCATCTACAGAAGGACGTCCAAGTGAATCATGGCCCTGCCCTGGAACCACAGACAGGTCAGGAGTCTTTTAGTAGTTTCAAAAGTACAATTTAAAACACGTGACCAAGCTGCAATGAATAGTTGAATATATAAAATTTGGCACATAGCGATTTTTTTCCCACTTAACTGATGTAAAATTATGATAAATATTTAGCACAGGTACTATCTTACCAAACAGAGTCATAATTAGCAACATGAAAGCCTCTCATATGCACTTTACGGTTTTATTTTTAAGTAATTTCATATTGTCGTATATAATTTGTCTTATTTCCATGTGTGTCTACAGTTTGAAGAGGGAATCCTGGACATCTGCCTGAAGATCTTGGACGACAACCCGAAGTTTGTGTCTGATGCGGACCAGGACTGTTCTGCGCGGAGGAGTCCAGTCTACGTGACCAGGGTCCTGAGCGCTATGGTATGACAAACATCACCACATCAAAACACAGCTCCTCAGGCTAACACTGTATATGGAAGAAGAGTAAGGAACTATGTCCTATATCGTCCAATGTACTAACCTATTCACAGTCCCCTAAACGCAGATGAATTCAACACAAAAGACCCTCTGCCTGCCCCTCCTCTTCCCTCTCTGAAGCCTTGGATACTTTTGTGAAGAGCCAGTCCTAATTATTTTGTGTTCTTTATACCAGCTCGAAGTCCGAAACTATTTAAATCCTGTGAATGAATGGCGCTTTGAGTATCTATAGGAGTGTTATAGGAGGAGGCCTAGCAGCAGCAGTAGTTGTAGTAACAGCGCAGTAGCAGCAGCAGTAGTTGTAGTAACAGCGCAGTAGCAGCAGCAGTAGTAGTAGCTGTAGTAACAGCATAGTAGGAGAAGGAGTAGTAGTGGTGCAAGAATACTAGGTGGAGTTATAAGAGGAGGTCTAGCAGCAGTAGTAGTAGGAGGATGAGGGATTAACAGCATAGTAGTTGTAGTAGTAGTAGTAGTAGTATGAATAGGGGTAGTAGTGTTGGTGCCTTTGCAGTAGGTGGTGTTATAGGAGCAACAAGTAGTAGTAGGTTTAGTAACAGTGTAGTAGTAGGTGGTGTTATAAGTGGAAGTCTAGTAGCAAGCGTAACAGTGTAGCAGTAGTAGTGGTGCAATAGTAGCAATCGTCGTAACAATGTAGTAGTAGTAACAGTGTACTAAGCAAGGCAAATTTATTTGTATAACACAATTCAAAGTAATTCAAAGTGCTTTACAGAATAAGAAACAAATCAAAACAAAAATAATCATCATAAAATTTGAAATAGTGTAGAATATGGTAATGGTAATTTTATGATGACAAAAAAAAACATGGACTGATGGACTTTTATTAGACATAGTAAAGTAACAGGAAAGTATTTGAGAAGTGACAGGAAAGTTTTTTGTAAAGTAATGGGAAAGTGCTTAAACTGAGCAAGACAGTGTTTAAAGAGTGCGAGAGAGAGTTTTTAAAGGGTGCAAACGAGTGGGTGAGAGAATTGCAGATTGGGTGATTATTTATGTTTTGATTTGTGTGATTTTAATGTCTTTCTTATTCTGTAAAGCACTTTGAATTACCTTGTGTACGAATTGTGCTATATAAATAAACTTGCCTTGCCTTGTCTTGCCTAGAATAAAATCCTTTCAGTCATAGTACTGCTGCTTGAAGTAGTAATAGTGGTGCAGTAGTATTATTGGTAGTAGGTGGTGTTATAGGTTGAAGTCTAGCAGTAGTAGTAATCGTAACAATGTAGCAGTAGTAACAGCGTACTTGTAGTCAGAGTAGTAGTGATGTAGTAGTTGTTGTAGGTAGTAGCAGATGGTGTTATAGGTGGAAGTCTAGCAGCAGCAGCAGTAGTAGTAGTAGTACTAGTAGTAGTACAGTTTAAAGAGAGATAAAGACTATTTGTAAGTTTACAGATAGTCTATTCACCAATCTGCTCACAGGCCAACCCAAGGAAGGGGGGGGCCTGAATAACATAACTCTGACCTGAATAATATAACTCTTTTTACATTTTATTTGCTGTACTTTCTCCCCTTAAAACAGAATCTATAAGAATTCAGACCAAATCCACATGAAGGTGTCATTCGTGCAGTTACACATTTGTCAGGCTAGTACAGGCTACAAGATCAGGACTAAATAAGACTATTATCAACATTTTGACATAGTTGAACAAAAACCTTCGCTACTTTACTTTGCTCTGCTAATACCTGTTCTGTGTCTAGTCATATATTGTAAATAGCAATACAAATGTAAATATACATGAAGAGCAGTGATGAATTAGTTCCACTTTAATTTTGATCTAAACTTTTCTTAGATTAAATAATACTTGCAGTAACAATGACTGACAGCCACATTTCTCTGTTTTACCGTAAGCAAGAGTAAATGCCTTATAGTTAAAACAAAAAATGCACACTGCCCCGACCCTAACCCTATGTCGTTATGTCCACAGATCAACAGCCAGGACGACCGCGGGGTGCTGGTGGGTAACTGGGGGAAGATCACAGACGGGGTGCACCCAGGGGAGTGGGTGGGCTCCGGGGACATCCTGAGGAAGTGGGACCAGTCTGGACCAGTGCGCTATGGGCAGTGCTGGGTGTTTGCTGCAGTGGCGTGTACAGGTAAGACTAGTGTTTCAAATTCAGTTTTAATACTACGGAATAGACTTGATCCTCAATACGGATTCTGATACCACGATGACAATAAAAACACTCTTTCCTTAGTCAATAAAATGTGATTTTTAGTGCTTTCGTTTATATCACCATATGATCTTATATCTGTGTAATCCCTCAGTGGTACAGGTAGGTTCATAGTGGTCCATGGGTGTATACTAGTCTATGTGTCTTGTACTTGTTCTGATACAGCTCAACATCATTCTAAAGCTATTCAGTAAAGATTAATTTCTGTCCTATAAATGTGACCTTTTAATATCAATAATCGTTCACATGAGAATTTAGTTTTCATACTAGTTTTAGTATTGATTAGTACCTTTTTTTCTATATTTTTGACACCCTTCAGTAAGACTCATACCAGTGAATGAGGAAGGAGAGATGGGTTTCATTGTGTTTATTGCATGTATAAATCAGATCAGAAGAATCAGAATCAGAATCACTTTTATTGATCCCCGAAGGGAAATTCTCTTAGTTAACAGATGCCACAACCACAGGATAGAATTAAGAATAAAAATAAAAGTCATTTAAATAAGAATAAAATTTGTGCAATAAGAATAAAGTGTCATACAATAAGAATAAAGTGTCAGTGTTAAACAAAATAATAAATAGATCATCTCACAAATCACACACTATTTACATCTATGTACAAAATGGAATATTGGAGTATTGAAGTGTTTGGTTACAGAACGGAGTTTAACAGTTTGATGGCGACAGGCAGGAAAGATTTCCTGTGTCTCTCAGTGGAGCAGCGTGGCAGTAACAGTCTGTGGCTGAACGAGCTCTTCAGATTGGCCAGCACCTCGTGGAGGGGGTGGAGGGGAGAGTCCAGAATAGACCTGACTTTGGTCAACATCCTCCTGTCCGACACAACAGTCAGAGAGTCCAGCTCCTCCCCCACAACATGACCAGCCTTCCTGATGATCTTATTGAGTCTATTCGTGTCCCTCACGCGCAGACTGCTGCCCCAGCAGACCACAGCGTACATGATGGCACTGGCCACCATAGACTCATAGAACATCCTGAGCATCGTCCTGCAGATGTCAAAGGACCTCAGCCTCCTCAGGAAATAGAGGCGGCTCTGGCCCTTCTTATAGACTGCGTCCACGTTTCTGCTCCAGTCCAGTTTATTGTCCAAGTACACTCCCAAGTACTTGTACTCCTCCACCACGTCCACACTGACCCCATGGATGGAGATGGGAGTCACAGCCGCTTTGGTCCTCCTCAGGTCCACCACCAGTTCTTTTGTCTTGGTCACGTTGAGTTGAAGGTGGTTCTTCTCACTCCACGTGACAAAGTTGTCCACAACAGTCCTATACTCCCTCTCGTCACCACCGCTGATGCATCCCACCACTGCAGAGTCATCAGAAAACTTCTGAAGGTGGCAAGTCTCACTGCAGTAGCTGAAGTCCGTGGTGTAGAGAGTGAAGAGGAAGGGAGAGAGGACTGTCCCTTGTGGAGCCCCGGTGTTGCTGACCACTCTGTCTGACACACAGCCCTGTAAGCGTACATACTGTGGTCTTCCAGTGAGATAGTCCACAATCCAGGACACCAGGGAGTCCTCCACCTGCATCACCGCCAGCTTCTCAGCCAGCAGAGCCGGCCTGATGGTGTCAAAGGCACTGGAGAAGTCAAAAAACATGACCCTCACAGTGGCAGCCGGTGTGTCCAGGTGGGGGTAGACTCTGTGGAGTAGGGTCAAGATGGCGTCATCTACTCCAAGATGGGGCTGGTAGGCGAACTGGAGGGGGTCCTGCAGATATTGGACCCTGGGCCGCAGCTGCTCCAAGACGAGTCGTTCCAGAGTCTTCATGATGTGGGAGGTCAGTGCCACAGGCCTATAGTCCTTGGGGTCGCTGGGGTGCGGCGTCTTCGGGACAGGGACGAGGCACGATGTCTTCCACAGCAGGGGGACTCTCTGAAGACTCAGGCTCAGGTTGAAGATCAGGTGCAGGACACCACTTAGCTGAGGGGCACAGTTCTTTAAGACCCTGGGACTCACTCCATCAGGTCCTGGAGCTTTGCCAGCCCTGAGTCTCAGCAGCTGTCTCTTCACCTGCTCTTCAGTGACAGTCAGTGTGGAGGTGTCAGGAGGGGGAGGGGTGGAGCTGTCGGAGGTGTGAGCAGAGTCTTCCCCTGGAGATGGGCGGGGGAGGGGGGTGGGGGAGGCTACTGGCTGGAGATGGTAGTTGCCTGCCAGTTCAAAGCGATTAAAGAAGATGTTGAACTCATTAGCTAAGTTCACATCCCCCTCAACGCCTCTCCCTCTGGTCGGCTTGTGTCCTGTGATGGCTCTCATGCCGCTCCAGACTTCCCTGATGTTATTCTGTCGGAGTCTCCCCTCCAGCTTCCTCCCATGTCTCAGTTTGGCCTTCCTCAGCTTCACCTTCAGTTCCTTCTGAGCAGACCGGGCCTCCTCCTTGTTGCCAGCTCTGTAGGCCCTCCTCTTCCTGATTAGTATGGTTTTAATGTCCTTGGTTATCCACGGCTTGTTGTTTGGATAACATTTCACAGTTCTAGCTGGGACTATTGAGTCCTCACAGAAGTTGATGTAACTGGTGATGCAGTCGTTCAGCCCGTCCAGGTCTTCTCCATGTGGCTCTGTTAGTACAGCCCAGTCAGTCTCCTCAAAACAGCACTGTAGCATCTCCATGCCCTCACCCGTCCATCTCCTCACAGTCCTTGTTGTTGGGGGGAGGCGCTTCACCAGGGGGAGGTAAGCTGCTTTGAGGTGAACCAGAATGTGATCAGACCCACCCAATGGGGGCAGTGGTGTGGCCAGGTATGCATTCCTGACATTAGCATAACAAAGGTCTAATGTCCTTTCCTCCCTGGTGGGACAGTTCACAAACTGGTGAAAATGGGAGAGAGTCTTGTCCAAACTAACATGGTTGAAGTCCCCAGAAATCACAATGAGAGCAGTAGGGTGAACCGTCTGTATCCGGGCCACAACTGCGTGAATGGCGTCACAGGCGCTGCGAGGGTTGGCTGAGGGGGGTGTGTAGACTCCAACAAAAACAACATGAGAGAACTCTCTCGGCAAATAATAGGGACGTAATCCAACAGTGCATAGTTCCACATCAGGGCTGCAGATCCGTTCCTTTACGGTGATGTGATTAGGACTGCACCAGTGGTGGTTGACGAGTAGAGCGATGGTGATGTAAACTGTGGCACTTTGACCCTGAAGGAAGAAACATCAGCAAAGAGAAAACTGGGGCCATCGACTAAACAAAAACAGTTAATTGTGAACAGTTTGCAGTGGTCCAAAGTTATTCCTCACTGACCTTATGCATTCAGAGCATCCGAATTATTCACCATAATGAGTTTACAAGCACTTTTCACAACTTTCAGAGGCCAAAGTTACCAATAACTAGCATTCTAATGTGCACTTCCTGATTCTCTGACAATTAAATACTTCATAATTAGTTGCAGATAGTACACAGTGGATACTGTGTACTATTGTGACCTCACAAGCTGTTTATACAATATATCTGTATTGGGGCAAGACACATATTGCTCAAACACATGGAAAAATCTGTTTGTGGTGAATATAGGAGGACTTTTATAGTATGTGAACCAAGAACTAAGGACAGTGCGCTGTTAGCATGCTACTCCACTCTGGCCTCTGAAAGTTATGAAAAGCGCAAATTAAGTCGTCATGGCGAATTGTATTGCATAAGGTAAGTGAGGAACAATTGTGGACGACTGCAATGAACTATATAAAATGTTTACAGTGGATCCTAAATCTGTGCCATTTAACACAAAAAAAGTTACATTTCTTCCTCTAAGATCTGAAATCTCAACTTTGACTTTTGTAAGCATTGGATCTTAATAAAAATATGACTAACTGCCCTGATCAATATTCCTCTTAATTTCCTTGGTTAACCCTCTCCTCTGTCCTTCCAGTGTCCAGAGCTCTGGGGATACCTTGTAGAGTGGTCACCAACTTTGGCTCTGCCCACGACACGGATGCCAACCTCCTGATTGAGAAGCTGTACAGCGAGGACCTGGAGAACCTGTCTGATGACTCCATCTGGTCAGTGTGTAGTTTTTACAAATTTGAAATATATAGTTTAAAGAGCCAGGTTAGACTACCGGTACTCATTTCACTAAAACATAGTGAAGTATTGTTATATTTAAGATTTTATTTTAAAACTTGTTTAGTTTAGGGCAGCAGATATGACATACATAAAGGTAATTCTATAACTATTATCTAGCAGCCACAATGCTAACAAGGGCTGAAGCTCATCTAAATTGCATAATAGTTAGGATTAGAATAATCCTAACGATTAGAATCTCAGTAATACTACTCCATTCATTCCAATTAGACCATTTATCACATTGTCATGCCTGCACAGTTGAAAATAGAGGTATGTCTTCATTGGCTTTTTTGTTCAGTATGATGAGAGGAATATGTGTACCAAATTTGAATGGTCTATGACAAAGTAAAAAAAAAATTCATCCTAGTTAACCAAAACCCATGTTTTTCAATGAGAAATGTCAGATGTTACCATGGCAACACCTTTGAAAATAGAGGTAGATTCTCATTGGCTTTTTTGTTCAGTATGTCAATAGGGATGTCCATGCCAAATTTCAAATGTTTGTGACAAAGTAACTTTTTGCATACCATTAAAAGGTTCAAGGGGGCGCTGTGGAGCAATATAATGTCTGACCTGTGTAAATTGTATATCTATGCATTCAGATCAACATTTTGAAAAAAAAAGTATATTCATGCCGAGAAATAGGACACTAAGGCCGTGTCCCAATTCGCCAAATGCACCTTTTGAAGGGTCCCTTCGAAGTACTCTTCAAAGTGTAGTTTGAAGGTTCCGGTCGAGAATCTGCCCTCCACAGTGTAGCCGCCATCTTGCTGAAGTGGGACAGGCCTACACCACGGACCGCACTTCCACCGCTGTCTTTGAGCGTACGATATGTACATTACGTACGTTATTTTTAATGATTTATTATTTAATAGAAGAAAAGTCAAGATGTCGTCGTCACAGCCGTTTCTTTCTGTTTAGATTGAATATCAATAGGCAAATATAACGTTTGAGGTGATTTTTTTTACTCAATTGTAGCCACTTCATAACTTAAACAAAATATACCTTGTGAAAACGTAATAACAGAGACAGAGGTAACAATATAATTTTTACATTCATAGTCTATAAACCAGAGAACACTGATTAGTGGTACATATAGTGGGATATTGCAGTTTAATATTTTGGCCAGTGGCTACACCACTTTAATAACAGTAGAGGGCACTGTTTCCCTTCTATGCCATGCCAGTTCTTTCCATATGATCATTATAAGGTATTTTCTAGCAGTGCAGCGCTACATCAAGCTAGTGTCTTGATTTACTAACACGAAGGTAAATGACACGTGCCCACGGGGGGCGCAGACGTATGGAATGTACCGGAACACATGAAGATTTTGTGCACATCTCAGGACTCTCTTCTGTCCTTTCCTCAGAGTCCGTTGCTTCATTGTTCACATTACCTGTGTGGAACTCATTAAACCCTTCTGACTTTACGTTGCAGTCTCCTGGTCTTTGACGCTTACAATAGAAACGAGCATTCTTACATTATTCTTATTGCAATAATAATTTCTCATGATAATAATGTCTCTTATTGTCTAGCAATAACTGCACATTCCTTTATTCCATGTAGCTCCCCTCCTTTTTAATCATCAAACACACGGCCTGTACTTATCTTTATTCAGATTTAAAAGTTTCATGTCACACTGTTGTAGATGAGGCATACCAGTACGAACATTTGAACATGTATTGCGCAGTGGACTCCATTTTCTTCTCTTTTTTGTGCAGCCGCGGTGCATGATGGGATATAGAAGTGCGCGAAGTGTGCACGGATGCACGCTTCGGTTACGTCCGATCTCCATGGAAACGGTGCAAAGGGAAGGGCAGGTTTTCGGCCGCATTCAGTAGGGTGGGTTGAAATGGGACAGCCCTTGTCGCACTGGAAATTACGTAACTGCCCTTCGAATCGCCCTTCCAATGGTGATTCTAAGGCCAGGTGGGGGAATTGGGACACGGCCTGTATGTGTGAGTTACACGCAATTAAAAACTTTAAAAAATGGCTTTTTTATTTGCAGGCTGGCCACACCCATATTTTAAAACTTAGAAAATTCCAAAAGAGTTCCCTATAGTCCCACATGGGTATAGTTCATTTTGACCAATTTGCAAGTTTCTTGAATGAAAATGCAAGGCGCAAAAAATTCAAATGTGAGAGGTAAAATTTTGAAAAAATGGGGTACCGCCCACAATGGCCGACTTCCTGTAGGGTTTAGGGTGGGGTCATAATATAATTTTTGACTTGTCTTGACATGTTCTATACCAAATTTCATTTGTCTACGATGAAAAAGGTCTCTCATTGCCGTAATATATTTTGATTTTTGAGGTGGCACTATTGAGTCATTTTTAAACATAAATTTTTTTGCACATGAAAATACAACATTTTTTGCCAATCTTGAATTTTAGGCCATAGTTGGATTAGTGTAGAGCACCTGTTTAGTCAACAACAAAGTCCAGTACTCTGAACCCCATTCATTTCAATGACACATTTATTATGTTACCACGGTAACATAGTTGCAGATAGAGGTATGTTCTCATTGGCTTTTTTGTTCACTTTGCCAAGCCAAATGTCCATGCCAAATTTCAAATGTTTATGTCAAAGTCATTTTTTTGGTCCAATTCAAAATTTCAAGGGGGCGCTGTGGAACAAAAAAAAATTCTGACATATGCTAATTGTACATCATTTCGTGCAGAACAAGATTTTAAACTAAATGTATATTAATGCCGGGAAATAGGACGCTGCACGTGTGAGTTATGGGCACTTTAACACTTCAAAATATAGTTTTTTTCTTTGAAGGTTGGCCACACCCACATTTTATGATGTAGAAAAATCCAAGACAGTTCCTTATAATCCCACATGGGTCTAGATCATTTTGACCAATTTGCAAGTTTCTTGAATGAAATTCCAAATGTGAGAGCAAAATTTTGAAAAAATGGGGTTCCACCCACAATGGCTGACTTCCTGTAGGGTTTAAGGTGGGGTCATAATATAATTTTTTACTTGTCTTGACATCGTTTTTAATGTTTTTATTGTTGTCTATGATAAAAAAAAAAAAAGGTCTCTCATTGACGTAATGTATTTCAAATTTTGAGGTGGCGCTATTGAATAATTTTGAAACATTAATTTTTTTGAACATCAAAATAATAAATTTTTCGCCAACCTTGAATGTTGGGTCCAATAAAATTGAGTTTTCGTTAATGTTCAGGGGGTCAAAAGTGGCTTCAAAGCATAATAATAATAATAATGGAAGTTTTTTTTCCACCCATTATTTTTCTCCCAAACCATAACAGCTACAGTCATGTGACTTTCTCACATTGTGCCTCATCACAAATAAGGCCCCTGTGAATTTTTTCAAAAGACCACAAAAAATCAATTGTCTTCTATGAATTTTTGAAAATGAAAATTGAAGAGGGCGCTAAAGAGCCATTTTGTAAGAGAGTGCCTTGATTTGCATATCATTGTGTTCAGCTCACAAATGTGCATAAACACTGTATTAGCGTTTTCCCCCCAAAAAAATGTGTGAAAGAGAAATTTTCTTTTAATTGTTCAAAAATTTGTGATTTTGTTGAAAATTCACCCTGACCACACCCAAAGTCATAATCAAAATGTAATTGATAATCTTTAATCACACATGGGTTTAGTGGGATTTGACCAAATTTGAAGTGTTTGTGATTAGAACTGTGTGAGAAAATGTCCTGAATGCGAGGGTGTGCACTTTTGTCATTCCCGGGTTTGATCCAATATGGCCTTCCTGTACATTTTAGAGGGGGGGCATAATATCATTTTTGTCATGTCCCGACATGTTCTATTTTTTGATGACTGTTTCGGATTTTTACGTTGACTTTTTTCCGAGTCGGGCTCCCCTTGGCCCTATGAAAATCAAAGTTTGGGGTGGCGCTACCGAGTCATCTGTCGTTATTTTTTCTCGGGATCTTTTGTGACAATTAGAGCTCATTGAGTTCTAATTTTTGACACCACTCACTGCCATGTCGGGGCGTGTTTACTACTTGATTTTTGCCATTTTCCATGCTCCGGACGCGGTTTTAATGAGTCCCTCGCCGGGACGTTGTCCCAGGCTCGAGCCTAATAACAATGCCTTTGTTTAGTTAAAGTTTAGTTTGAAGGTTTAAACTGCGAAAAAATGTCTTCCTTGTGCATGAATTCTCTCTGCATTTCTATGTAATTTTCTATGTTGATGACACATGTTTTAGAACTCACTGCTACTTCCTGTATTTTTTTACTTTTCTTTTCAATTTCTTCCCATAAACCGCCACTTAACTGATGTAAAACTATGAGAAATGCTTAACAGAAGTACTATTCCACCAAACCAAGCCATAATTAGAAAAACATGAGAACCAGTCATATGTACTTTAAAAGTTTAGCTTTCTTTAGAATACTCCATGACTTCCATCTCTCTGATTTGTTTTGTAGGAACTTTCATGTTTGGGTGGACAGCTGGATGAGCAGACCTGACCTGGGACATGAGTACAACGGGTGGCAGGCCAGTGACCCAACCCCACAGGAGACTAGCGAGGGTGGGTAGAAGAATCTTTTATAAATATTGCTATTATTAGTTTATACTTGGGCATCGTACGATCCATTCTACGTAGTTGAAAGTACAGTCTCTTTTTTTGTTGTAATATAGTGAGTTCTTGGGGCTGGCCACTAATAGAAATGATTGGGTTCAACATTTGTCAATTTAAAAAAAGGGAATTGGACATTTGGCTGCCCATCATTTAGAAAGTAACTTGGTAATGACGGTTAAATCCTCAGGCTAAACCACCTCAGGCTAAACCACCAGTCTTCAGTCACATGTCCTGTCTCTATCCGCTGCATGTCTTGCGCTTCATTGGAGGAGCGACAGGCTTCAGCTGATCACTGTCATGTGACCACTGTCCCACAGGGCAGGCTTACAGCGGGGTATTATGCACAATCCATTTTTTTTTAGCTTTCTGCCCTGTTCCCTCATCAAGGTTAGCTGTAAGATTCTGTTCAATGCTCCACCCACAAGTCTACATCATCCACGCTCCCACACGACAATTCTCCATAAATATACAAAAACATGATACAAAACTGTACACAGCAACTTGACAAACATGATGTGTTGTGAAGTAATTTCATGGTACTCTGAAGGGGGAGTGAGTTAACATGGGGAGCAAAGGGAGAGAATTCAGAAGGTCAAAAGTGAAAGTGAAACTAGAACATGTTAATACGGTGTTTAGTGAAGATAGTATTTTACAAAATAGTAAATATAACATGATGATGTAAATATGTAAACAGTTAATACCTGATAGAAATGTAATACTCCCTCTTTAACTATTGTTTTTACCCAATTTAAATGCTAATCTGACAGTGATAGAGATATTTAGCGCTGTCACCTGTGTCGTTGAGCTAATTTCCGGTGTTGTCAGGATGAACGCTTGTCAAGGAAGTATAATCATTTGTCACAGTTCTTGTTCTCACATGAGTTTCTTCTGTGTCAGGGATCTTCTGCTGCGGCCCTGCCTCTGTGAAGGCCATCAAACAAGGAGAGCTCACCATGAAATATGACGCACCCTTTATATTCGCCGAGGTGAACTTTTTACTATTTGTCCTTTAGGGTTTGTCTCCAAACGAGCTTGGATAACATTAAATACAAAAAAATATAATACAAAATTAAATACAATTGATAGCAGTACTTTGTTTATGTTGACACCCAATATCAACCAATACCATGTTGAGGCTGAAAGGACAATATTTTTTTCCTTAAAAAGGGCGTATGGAGAATTTGTTACCAAATATAGCTTTGACTGATGACTGATATTAATTGTAATGCTAATTTATTCTTAATTAAAACCTTTGGCCATGGCCAAAATGTTGTAAGTGGAGGAGAGCTACATAGATAGAACAGTAAGAGCACAAGGACATACCCCACCTTTAAAACACCATTACTTTCTACAAAACAGACACTAATGATTGTTTGTAAAAAAAAATATTTTTTAAGTAGCTATAGAACTGTATTGCATGAATGAAAGTTCACACTTTATGAGATGCTTTGGGCCAAGAACAGATCTTATAGAGCTCAACTGAACAATCTAGGACATATTCCAAAACTGCTTTCTGAGTTTAGACCGGGTGTAGAGCTGGTTTAGAGCTGGTTTAGACCGGGTTTAGACTGGGTTTAGACTGGGTTTAGACCGGGTTTAGAGCTGGTTTAGACTGGGTTTAGACCGGGCTTAGACCTGGTTTAGACCGGGTTTAGACTGGGTTTAGACCGGGTTTAGAGCTGGTTTAGACTGGGTTTAGACTGGGTTTAGACTGGGTTTGGAGCTGGTTTAGACCGGGTTTAGACTGGGTTTAGACCGGGTTTAGACCGGGTTTAGAGATGGTTTAGACCGGGTTTAGACTGGGTTTAGACTGGGTTTAGACTGGGTTTAGACTGGGTTTAGATCGGGTTTAGACTGGGTTTAGACCAGGTTTAGACTGGGTTTAGACTGGGTTTAGAGCTGGTTCAGACCTGGTTCAGACCGGGTCTAGATCGGGTTAAACCGGGTTTAGAGCTGGTTTTGACCAGATTTAGACCAGGTCTAGACCGCGTTTAGACCGGGTTTAGAGCTGGTTTAGAGCTGCTTTAGACTGGGTTTAGACCGGGTTTAGAGCTGGTTTAGACTGGGTTTAGACTGGGTTTAGACTGGGTTTAGACCGGGTTTAGACTGAGTTTAGGCTGGGTTTAGACTGGGTTTAGACCAGGTTTAGAGCTGGTTTAGACCAGGTCCAGACCGGGTTAAACTGGGTTTAGACTGGGTTTAGACAGGGTTTAGAGCTGGTTTAGACTGGGTTTAGACTGGGTTTAGACCGGGTTTAGACCGGGTTTAGACTGGGTTTAGACCGGGTTTAGACCGGGTTTAGACTGGGTTTAGAGCTGGTTTAGAGCTGGTTTAGACTGGGTTTAGACTGGGTTTAGGCTGGGTTTAGAGCTGGTTTAGACCGGGTTTAGGCTGGGTTTAGACCGGGTTTAGACCGGGTTTAGACCGGGTTTAGAGCTGGTTTAGACTGGGTTTAGACTGGATTTAGACTGGGTTTAGACTGGGTTTAGACCGGGGTTAGAGCTGGTTTAGACCGGGTTTAGACTGGGTTTAGACCGGGTTTAGAGCTGGTTTAGACTGGGTTTAGAGCTGGATTAGAGCTGGTTCAGACCTGGTTTAGACCGGGTTAAACCGGGTTTAGACTAGGTTTAGACCGGGTTTAGACCTGGGTTTGAGCTGGTTTAGACTGGGTTTAGACTGGGTTTAGACCAGTTTAGAGCTGGTTTAGACTGGGTTTAGACTGAGTTTAGACCGGGTTTAGACTGGGTTTAGAGCTGGTTTAGACTGGGTTTAGACCGGGTTTAGACTGGGTTTAGACTGGGTTTGGAGCTGATTTAGACTGGGTTTAGACTGGGTTTAGGCCTGAGTAAGCATGTATTTAGACTGTGGGTCATTTTATATGCCTGTGTTAAAAGTGGACTGTGTAATTTTTCTGGTGGGAAGATCTGCCAACTACTTGTTTCCAAGAAAATGTTCTTGATTGATTCATTTATATTTCAAGTTTGTGCCAAGAGTTACTTGCTACATATATTGTAAACAACAGAAAAGCACATGGAATGGGAAGAAGAAAAAACCCTTTTCCATCAAAAGACTTATATATATAATTACATATAGCAAAATAAATTACACGCTCAGATCAATAAAGACTATTTAATTATTTAACTATTATTAACTATTGACTATTAAGTTAATTACTCCATTTACCAGTGTTACTAATGTGTTATTGATATCACAAATTTAACCAGTTTACTTTCTTTTTCTTTTCTTTTCTTTTTATATTTTTGTACTGTATTCTATTTTGTTTTATCATTATTAATTTATTTTTCTATTTCACTTTTTCAAAAGCTCTTTATCTTTTTTTTGAAGCTGTGAATGTTTTGGGCACTGTTTGACACATTGCTTATTGGCATGTCACAGTGTTGCATTAAACTCAGCTCTTGGAATAAATCCCTTGGAACACATGCGGTCTTTGACCTGCAATTTGGTCTGGAGGTGCAATCTGCTGTTCTCCTTGGGGATAGAAACATGAAATGCCATACTGTTGAACATTCAAGCGAACGCAATAACATCTCCAAATAGTGTAGCTTTAAGAGAGCTTGAATGTAATTAACGTTGGCCCCTAAAATGTCAAATGTTTTGTGAAATGTTCAACGTTTCATCTACTCCTGTGTCTCCAGGTGAACGCAGACGTGGTGGAGATGATCAGGCTGCCCAACGGAAAAGTGAAGGAGATCAGCAGCTCCACCAGATCTGTGGGTCAGTGTATTAGCACCAAGTGTGTGGGCTCCAATCAGAGGAACGACATCACGCACAAGTACAAGTATGCAGAAGGTACAACACCTTCAAGTACAAGTATGCAGAAGATACTGCAATTGTCTTATATAGTGCTTTTCCAGATTCCCAAAGTTACTTTACAGTTTTGTGCATTATTCATTCCATACTCGGTGGCAGTAGCGTGCGATCAGGGCAATCTAGACAAGCAGCTCTTGTCCAATAAAATCTAAAATTTTCACGTGTCTAAAATACAATTAAATGAAATATATCTAAGGTCACAGAGCGTCACGTTTCATCAAAACATGTCAGGTCCAGTCAGCTGTCAGTCAGCTGTCAATGCATGCGTTCCCATCATACATTTGGGCTGTGTAGTTCATGAAGGCGGCTGAAGGCTGCATCTTGCAAGGCGCCTGCAGCCACCTTGATCTCATGATATTACTGGTGCCGACGTGGCGGTGTTGTAGGGGCATCCTCCATCTTAAACTCACCTCTTAACTTGTGTTGTTCTGTGCTACGGAGGCCATGGCACACCACACCCTGCACATCTACTTTTACAACCTTGCACGTACATACTGAGGACAGCAAGCTCAAACAGCTCTGAATAAAGTCATATTATAGATCCATGGGAATCGGACATGAGGAGATTTGCAGTAAGTGTACATGTGCAGCAGGAGACGACAACAGCTGGGCCAACTTGTATAAAAATAACTTGCTTTTAGCTTGTTAGTTAGTAATACAGTCATTTAATGAAATCATGAGCTAGTTTCAAGGCTAGTTTGTGTGGTGGTACGATGCCATTGTAGTCACAGTTGCCCTGAGACAGTCAATGACAGATGTGGGGCTGCCAATCTTTGCATTTTTGTCCCATGCACAGGATCTGAGGAGGAGAGACGTGTCTTTGAGAAAGCTCAGCATCGAAACAAGCTGCAGAAGAAAGGCCTGGAGCCAGGACTGCACCTCAAGGTAAACAACTATTATATATATAATATCTGATATATGATATATTATATATCATATATGATATATGACATATCATATATTATATATCATGGGTGACTTTTTGTGTTTTTGGTTTCCTCTGGGTGCTCTTTATCCAACATGTACAACAGGCCCCTCCCCTCTGGACCCAGGACTCCCCTGAAAATGAGACTATATATATATATATATATATATATATATATCATTTTCAGGGGAGTCCTATATTTGAAAGAAATATGAATATTTCATTCAAACAATCAATAATACATTCACAAAAGGAAATGTTGACCCCAATTAAATGTTACCTTAAAAATCTAAATAAATCTTAAAATAAAGATTGTTATTCCTGTGGATGTCGTGGTTTAGCAGTGTTGTTTTGTCCTCTTCTGCAGATTAAGCTGGTGGAGGGGATGGTGGTGGGCTCAGACTTTGAGATCTTTGCTCTGCTCACTAACAACTGCATGGACTTGAGGAGCTGCAGCCTCATGTTGTTCGCTCAGAGTGTGTCCTACAACGGCAAACAGGGGGGCAGCTGTGGCTTCAGCTCTCAGAACCTGGACATCAAACCCGGAGAAGGTCAGACCAGCTCTACATGACAAAATTTTAATATACAGGTTTATAGCAATAAGGATATATCAGACATAAATAAAGGCTAAATAGTAAACTGCACCCAGTATACCCAAAGAACAAAGCTGGTGTCCAAAAAGTAAGAATATTGTTGCTTCAAGAGCACTGGTAAAATATATGTAAATCAAATAGGAGTAAAAGTATGACATCAAGAAGTACAATTTCATTGAAAAGTTAATAATAATAATGCCTTACACTTTTAATGCACTTTACAACATGTCCAAGCTCTACACTGTCGTCATTATTCATTCACTCCACACTCGGTGGCGTTAAGATAATATTATACTACCGTGCTATACTATTAGATACTATACAACTACCCTGGGGCAAACTGTGTGAAATGAGCCTGCAAATCTGCACCATCGGCCATCATCAACACTCACGCCCACACAAACACATTAATCCGAGGCAATGTGGACAGTGGACATAATGACAGAACTTGGTCTGAGCAGGAGTCGATCCTCTGGCCTTCAGGTCTGAGCCACTGAGCCACCCTCTGATCTCAATGACTTAAAAGTAAATAAGTCGCTCACACAGCGTGCAGTCTGATGGTGCCAGCGGAGGGGCCATGGAGGGGCTGTGGAGGTGCCGTGGAGGTGCCGTGGAGGTGGTGTGGAGGTGCCGTGGAGGGCCGTGGAGGTGCTGTGGAGGTGCCGTAGAGATGTTGTAGAGGTGGCGTGGAGGTGCCGTGGAGGTGCCGTGGAGGTGTCGTGGAGGTGCCGTGGAGGTGCCGTGGAGGTGCCGTGGAGGTGCCGTGGAGGTGCCGTGGAGGTGCCGTGGAGGTGCCGTGGAGGTGCCGTAGAGATGCTGTAGAGGTGCCGTGGAGGCACCGTGGAGGTGCCATAGAGGTGCCGTGGAGGTGTTGTGGAGGTGCTGTGGAGGTGCTGTGGAGCACTGGATTCTTCCTGTTGGGAGGCTATTTTTGCCAGATGCCTGAGTCCACCGTAGACCTTTCCCTTAATAAATGAACAGTTATGGCATGAACATGTGGTCTCACTCGTGCAGCTTCAAAGGCAGTGAACAAGAGCAGAGCTCTGAGTGTGAGTGATACACCACAACTAAACCACTGGGCCAGGTACAGTCTGAGACACGGCAACACAGATGACTGACTTTATACTGTAGACTCTGGCTTTTTTAAATAGTTTGCCTATAATTTTAAAAAGGGTTATAAATGGGACTTTTTCATAATTTTAAGAGTATATTGTTTCATTTGTAGTTCTGCGAGTGCCACTGAAACTGGAGTACCAGAGCTACGGTCCAGCACTGACCCCAGACAGACTCATCCAGGTGTCGGCCCTCTCTGTGGACAAGCAGAATATGGACTTCTGTAAGGCCCAGAAGAACATCGTGCTGGACGAGCCCGACATAAACATACAGGTAGTACACAGTCTGCAGACCCGTTAAACATTCTAATTCCCAGGATGGGGAGAAAATTTTAGCAGAACATAGCCTAAGAATTTCACAAAATATGAATAATTAAGGGGGCCTGACAAATTTAAGATCCTGGTTTGAATACATTTACCATTACTTTAGTTTTTTTGTATTTTTTTTATATGATTTGTCTATTTAACTAGAGATTATGATAATAATAACTATACATTTTATTTAAAGACACATTTCTGGGCACCATTCGAACAGCAGTTAAACATTAAATGACAAACATGTAGCATCTTTGATGAAGGCAAGATCCATATCCAGATTTTTCAGTTTTACTGGACAAACACTAATAAAAACAATTTCTTACATCTGTCAAAAGTATATATTTGTTCCTCTCAAATTTAATTTTGAGGTGAGAAAATGCTAAATATTCCAGCCTTTGCCATATTTCATTTTGCCTCCATGTCCTCTCCATGGTGGTGTTTTGAACTTTCTGATGATATTGCATGTTGTAAGGTCTTTTAGCATACTTCACAGATGTATTTCACTTTTGGTTCAAACTTCCTCCAAAACATGTGACTGACTCACCTTCAAACCACAACCACAGCGCCCCATGTGGCTACTGTACAGTACACACACATATGTGACCACCGTACAGTACACGCACATACGTGACCACCGTACAGTACGCACATATGCGACCACCGTACAGTACACACATATGCAACCACCGTACAGTACACACATATGTGACCACCGTACAGTACACACATATGTATATGTGACCACCATACAGTACACACATATGCAACCACCATACAGTACACACATATGTGACCACCGTACAGTACACACATATGTGACCACCATACAGTACACACATATGTGACCACCATACAGTACACACATATGTATATGTGACCACCGTACAGTACACATATATGTGACCACCGAAACCACTCATATGCTCTACTCTTACAAACACTCAAACAGGACAAGTATTTATTTCTCTATTTGAATGCCTGCTGATACACCTATGCTCACTTGAATCACTTATATTCTGTCTTCATTTGAAAATACATAATAAATAAATGAATCACAAAAGCATTGGTATTATAGTGCACATTATGATTGTACTTACTTGAGTAGTATATTGTGCAGTGTAACAGTACTCTTACTTGAGTAAAAGCTGTGGTTGCTGTTCCCACTGAGTGAGTCTACAAGTGACAAAAGTTTATAATTTGAACATTTCCTTTTCATGTTGGACATGAAAATACCAGATTTCATGTCAAATTATAAATCAGATGTTATACTTCTGCTGGTTTTGCATTTTGTAATTGCACCATTTGACAAGTGTGAATCAAAAAATGATGCTATTCAACACAATATGAATCAGAAGCACTTTATTATTATCACGTGACATTATTTGGTGTTAGTAAATGGACTTTCCTCTGCATCTTCAGGTTAAGGGAGTGATGCATGTGAACTCTTCAGCCTGTGTGGACCTGACCCTGTCCAACCCTTTACCAGAGCCACTGCACAAGTGCAGCTTCACTGCAGAAGGGGCGGGGCTAACTGGGACTCAGCCAATAACGGTCGAGTAAGTCTCACCTTCTCACGCCTTTAGCCACTGCAGGATTTTTTATCTTATAAGATTTATGGAGGTCACACTACACAGAAGCACACATTCACACTGTGACCACTGTTTGTCTGAGTGAATATCACGATCTAGGGTCTGTGTGGTTAGGTCAGTGTAGTTCTACCGGGTACCGGGCTGAGGCTTTAGCTAGAGTAGCTAGAGGCCGATCAATTCCCATTTTCACCACCACGACATACACCCACTGCTCTCTACTTACTTTGTTCTCCAGTTTTATTTTCTCAGTTTGTGATACGCGCAGGGCAAATGGAAAAAATGAGTTCACTCGCATCATCTGCAGCTGCCCCTCAGAGCTGCCAACTTTATGTGACATTTACAGCCGCGTCAGCTCCATCGTGCACCGCAGTTTTCTACTACTACGACTGCACACTTGTTTTTTTAATTAAGTTGTTTTAGATGAA